>NC_091574.1:9029423-9031923 GCF_042767895.1 Penaeus vannamei
TTTGGTCTCTTCACCAGCCTTCCATTATTCTTTGTAAAGATTATTTTGTAACCTCTTTATAAGTAAGTATGACATTCTTTTGGTTTTGATTATTTTGTTCCATTTACTTACCATTTTTGTCATGTAAATCTTTCATAATCATTTACTGTCCATATTTCTTGTCAGGATATTACTGTCAATGATATCAATTAAATTGTGTAAGGTAGTCTTATGTCTGGTTTTCTAACCTTGAACAATCCTTTGATTATCAATTGAGTTTAAGAAGCTGGCACTCACAATATATATATATATACATATATATGTATATATATAAATATATATATACATACATACATACATATATATATATGTATATATATACATATATACATTAATACATACATATATATACATATACATATATATATACATATATATGTATATATATATACATACATACATACATACATACATATATATATATATATATATATATATATATATATATATATATGTGTGTGTGTGTGTGTGTGTGTGTGTGTGTGTGTGTGTGTGTGTGTGTGTATATATATACATATATATATAATTTATATATAAATATATATATATACATATATATATATGTATATATATGTATATATATATATTTATATTTATATATATATATATATATATATATATATATATATATATATATAAATTACACACACACACACACACACACACACACACACACACACACACACACACACACACACACACATGCACACACACACACACACTGATGCAGTGCATCAGCGCAGTACAGCTCTTACATGTTGTTAAATACGGAGAGGTTTGAGCAATGGGTGGTCTAGTCCGCTAGCCATGGGTGTATACAAATGTGTATAGTTCATGTTGAAAGGAAAATTTTGGTTAGAAAGTGAAGGAGAAAGTGAAAAAGCAGAAAAAGATAGTGTGGCTTTGTAAGCCGGGGACGTGAGAGAGGAGAGGGAAGCGAGAAGTGACCGCGAATCCTGCATGGTAAGCGTTTCGCGCCTAGAGACAACTGACGTGAGTACATCTCTGGTGTTTGTTTGTTTAATGAGGAACAACTGAGATCAGACGAGAAAAATGAAGTGAGCAGAAGCAGCAATCAGAATTGAGGCTCTTGAAGCCAAGGTTGACAACCTTGTAGCAGAATTCCTCAAAATATGTGAAGAGAATGTGAATCTGAAGGAATTGGTAGAAAACCTGCATAAGATTACAATTCAGAGAGAAAATATGGAAAAATCTGACCTGAAAATTAAAGAACTAAAGCAAAAGTTAGAAGAAGCTGAAACCAAAATTGGCAACGATAGTGAAACCGAAGCAAAAAATCTACAGGATAAGTTGAGGAGGTCAAAGTTCAAGAAACTGTCAAACAGATTGAAAGTAATTTGTCAAACAGCCAAGCTCAAATAATGGAAGAAGCCAAGAAGATGACAACTACATATGCAGATATATCAAAGGTAAAGGAAACCGTGAATGAAATGGAAAAAAAGATAGAAAAATACATCAAGAACACAAAGGAGGAAATTAAAACACAGCTTGCAGCAACGATTAAGAAGAATGAATTCAAATCCCACCTTGGGCAACATGCAAGAAATATTGCTAATTTGGCTGACGTAAACAAGGACATAGTCATATTGGGACACGAGGAAAAAGTTGTAGAAGATGGAATTGAATGATACAACGAAGTCAAGAAATTAATTGTAGACATTTTCAAGGTCATAAACCCCGAATTCGCCGAGCAGAATATCATAGCTCACAGGAGGCTGGGATTACTCGAAAAGGGAAAGAAACGGCCTCTAAAAGTAATATTCTTGAATAAGCAAATAGTAACTGATATAATAAAGAAAGCCAAAGTTCTGGCCACCCATGAGGAATATAAAAAAAATCTAAAGAGAAAACATGACCAAAGATGACAGAGTAACACTTCAAAAGAAATTGGAAGAAGTAAAAAGCAAAAATGAACAAAGGACTGAAGAGGAAAAAAACATATTTATTTGGAGAAAAACTCATTGTAAGCAAGGAAAGAAAGGAAAAGTACAATTACAAAAGAGGTGATTATAGAAGCTTTAAAGCTTTCTTTGATAACAAACTGGGAAACACTTCTGGATGATGAGAACCTTGATGTTCAGTATTCAAAATTTTGTGAGATCTATAAAAAAGGAGTGGAAAAATTCATATCCAAATTCAAAATTGAAGCAAGAAATGGCCAAAAATGGTATAACGACAAATGCAAGAAAATGAGGGATAAAAGCATCTCCTTTGGAAAAGATTCAGAAGACATAGATCTCAGGCAGCATATGAAAGATATAAAGTAGGAAGAAATGAGTATACCCAAATCATGAGAGAGGCGAAATTAGACTTGAAAAGGATATAATCAACAAAGTCAACCAAAACTCTTCTTTAACTACATAAATAGTAAAACTAAAAGTAGGGATCAAATTAGCGCCATCAAAAACAATAACATTATATATTCTAAGGAGGAAAAAAT
>NC_091574.1:9039423-9044423 GCF_042767895.1 Penaeus vannamei
TCACATTGCTCAGTACACCATGCAAGGTTTTTGCCCACATTCTTCTGAAACGGATCTGCTAAGGCACCAAAGATCAGAGCAATCTGGATTCACTCCTGGCACGTCCACAATAGACCGTATCATAGTGCTTCGAGTCACTGTAGAACGTCGTCGTGAGTTTGGTTGTGGGCTACTCACAGCCTATACTGACTTCAAGAAAGCGATTGATTCGACGCATTGTGAATCTTTATGGGAGATTTTGAGACGTAGGAGAATTCTGACACGGATTATTGCATTAATAGCATGCCTATATACTGGCAATGCTAGTGCTGTAGTGTGGTGGGGGCCTATCGAGCAGATTTGGAGTGAGGCACGAACACTGTTCAACACACATGGACTAGATAATGGTCAGAACTACTTTCCAAAGTTATTGTGGAGCCCCTAGGCTTGCAAGTCTCCCGGACTAAGACCAAGTTTCAGGATTTTGGGGGCCTGTTAGGAGAACCTGTTCAGTCGATATGTGCTTGTGGCGAGAACGTTGAAGTCACAGAGCTTTCCATACCTTGGTAGTACAGTTCATGTCTCTGGGCTGTCTAACCAGGAAATCAGTAGATGGATTGCAGCAGGAACCATGAACTCAGTCAATATGAGAATTCAGAGGTACCGGTACCTATGCAGACTAACTTATCTGTCTCTGAAACCTTGATATTGCCAGTTTTGCTCTATGGAAGTGAAACCTGGATGCTATCTAGTGCCTTGGAGTCACGTCTCAGTGCCTTTTGTAACATGTCCCTAAGCCAGATCATGGGGTACTGTTAGCAGGACCATATGTTCAACCGACGACTTCACCATGAGGCTGGTATGGGACCTGTTATTTGCGGAATCCGTGACTGCCAACTCAGGCTATATGGGCACCTTGATTGTTTCCCTGTGGACAACCCTGCCCATCGGGTTGTCTCTTTAGGAGGCTCATGGGAAGACCTAGGAAGACCTGTCTGGCGACTCGCCATTAGGGACCCCCGTGGCTTGAAGCGAAGGATGGATGCGGCTTTGTGCCCCTGTCGACGTCAGCCCCTTTGATGATGATGTATATATACCTCTAGTCTCAGGTGTGCACGGGAACCAAGCGGACGACCTGCGGTAGAGGTGACACCAGTTACAGAGTTGCTTTTAGTTAGATAGGTTTTCCCCTGCGACTTACGCACCTCAGCTGCCACTACCCACTTATTTGCTTGTGGGGACACGTATATGGACGTGTGAACGTGTTTGTAAAATGCGAGTACAAGAATGTGTCCAGAAACAATATAAAAAGAACAGAGCCCACTGGAATTCCCTAAAAAAAATGTCAGCATACTCACTACGACCATTAATCTCAAGTCAGGCGAATCCCGGTCTCCCAGACCTCCTTCACCTAGGGTCGCCATATAAACTTTAAACTCCGCCTATTAATTTGTTCGTCGGTTCCTCCCTGGGTTTTAAAATATAAAAGATAAAACTACTTGGAAAAAACAGCCATTATCTTATCAACCAACAAAGTAACAAAGTAGGTAAAATTAATAAGAGATACACTAAGAAACGAATGGTAAAACTGAAATAAAAATGAGTAATTAAAATATTATATAAAATGTAAACTGAATAAAATTGAAATATAAGATTATCAAAATAGCAAAGGGATCGATAAAAGACTGCTGAAAGCAAATACCACTAAATTAAAAGCGTCTCCCATAAGTTTAATTTTCTTTCAGAGAATACCCCATACTCTAAATTTTAGGGGTAGCTTCTATTATCCCGGTCCTTTGACGATATTAGTAAAAAAATAAATATTTAAACAGTTTTGCCGCGACAGGAGGTTGTAGTGGGATCGGCTACGTGTTGATTGATGATAATCAGGGGGAGCTGCGTGTGACGACGGAGCTGGCCACGACACACGCACACACACACGCACGCACACACACACACACACACACACACACACACACACACACACACACACACACACACACATATGTATACACATACACACACATACACACACACACGCACACACACACATACAAACACACACACACACACACACGCACACACACACACACACACACACACACACATGTATGAATACATATTCATATATATATATATATATATATATATATATATATATATATGTATGTATGTATGTATGTATGTATACATACTCATATTATATATATATATATATATATATATATATATATATATATATATATATATATATATATATATATATATATATATGCATACATATTCATACACACACACACACATATACATATATACAGTATATATATATATATATATATATATATATATATATATATATATATATATATATATATATATATATATATATATATAAAAACACACACACACACACACACACACACACACACACACACACACACACACACACACACACACACACACACACACACACACACACACAGATATATATCTAATATATACACATATGTATTATACATACACATATACATTTATGTATATATATACATACACACACAAATATATATGTGTATATGTATATATATATATATATATATATATATATATATATATATATATATATATATATATATATATATATATATATGCATATATATATATATATATATATATATATATATATATATATATATATATATATATATATATATATATATATATATATATATATATATATATATATATATATATATATATATATATATATATATATATATATATATATATATATATATATATATATATGTATATATATATATATGTATATATATATATATATATATATATATATATATATATATATATATATATATATATATATATATATATATATATATATATATGAACAGACACACTCACATTGTGGCTATAATAGCTCTGATATTTTTTAATTGATGCACTCTAAAGTGTTTGCAAACTCAGTGTGTGAACCTGTTTCCCAGGCCACTTGCGAACTCTATGACTAGAAAATCATGGAAATTGAAATTGAAATTTCCAGACCTGGGATATCAAGTAAGGAAAATCATGTCTTTTACAAGAATAAAAGTCTGAATTACACTTCCGAAAGAAATCAAAATAAACGGAAGAATGAGGTAGCTAGATGAAAACTGAAATATTGCATAGCCTAATCTGACACATACTAATGCATTATGTGTCTTGTCACTGAAGTGTAAATTAAGCACACAAGGCATTGCTTAAATCTTTCATATTTGACAACATCAGTTTTGAATTATAGTTATTGTACACGTTGTTATAAGATATATATATCGTGAATACCCAGTAAAAGTTCAAGGAAAACTGTGAAAAGTCATGAAATGATGCTAAAACTTCTCTGGAAAATCACGAAAAAGTCATGGAATTTTGGTACCAAAAAGGTGTACGAACCCTAAAATTGGCCTTTGGCTCATGAAGAGATTGAGGCCAAAACTGGAGTGTCTCCTGTAGGATAATTTTAATGACTAATAAAATCTCATAAATCAAGGAACAGGTTGGAAAGGTCAACGAATAGATTAGTTTGTTGCCTGAAAGAGCACAACGATTTTAGAAAGCCCATCAGTTGTACATGACATCACTTAGAGCATCGGTAATGCTGAGAGTTTTGAGCAAGCCTTTAACATATGATTGCTGGTGAAAAGGAAAAGGGTGTTCAAGTGGTAAACATCCTGGTGGCTAGGAATGCGGATGAAGAGTACACCTGTTGACATCGAAAAGCCAGAGCGCTAGAAAGAAAAATTTACAAAATGAAACAAGGCTCAGACGCTCAGTCATCAACCGCAGCAGAGGAAATACCAGAAGGGTTTGGTTGCAGAAAGACAAGCTGGTCTGGTAGAACAACGATGCTTGGAAGAGGAGCTGGAATAGCGTGAAATACATTCCAAATCCAAAAGCATGGATATCACGCTGTATTTACCTTTTACATGTGGGACATGCTGTGATTTTAAATGTAGACGCATCTTTGATCTTGACGCAAATACCACAGAACAATATTCCCCTTACACTGCGGACGTAATATTATGTATCGTATTTGTACGTGTGCCTCACCTAACTCTGCCGGACATGAGCGGACATAGGACATCTGTGAGCATATGTGTGGCTATATATATCTATCTATTTATCTATCTCTACACGTGCACGCGCGCTAAGCGCTAATGTGTGTCGTATTTAGTCAGAATCGTCAAGTCTGGGGATAGATTACGGCGTCTGGATTCGTTCATTCTTGTCTTCGCATTGCTCAAAAGACAACAACATGTCAGGTTGAGGATCCTACAGAATCTGCTTCTAGAATGTGAAGCCACGAAGGAGTCAGATGGAATGTCAGCACGAAATGCTTTCTTTCTTAAGTAATACTTGGGACCCTAGATCCACTCTTGACCCCAGTCCATGAAGATCAGCGCCCGCACTAATACTAACATTAATAAAGATAATGATCATAATGAAAATAATGACAGAACCATTACTGTTATTACTATTACTACTATTATATTTGTTTTATTATCCTTATCATTATCTTAGTAGCAGTTTTATCACCATCATCATTATTACAATCATTATTGTTATTTAGAGAGTAACTGATAAAAAGATTTTAAGAAGAAACAACAAAAAAAGCAATTGGAAGACCAGCGTCTAACCCACCTTGCAAATAGGAGTGAATGAGCAAGCCCTACATTGGCTTGTGTATGTTGATGGCTAAATGCAATGCCTCTTTTTTAGAAGGGAGAAGCTAAAAACTCTGTTAGGCGCCCTTGTTGTAGATAAGCGCGAGTTCTGTTTCCTCCATGCACATTATGCTGAAAAGTATATTGAGCGAGGGCTGTGTTTGAAATATCTACATTCACAATCAGTTTGGTTGAAGTGTGTAAAGAAAAACGGGTCTAAGACCTTGCACGCCGAGGGAAAAAATCAATGGTGCCGCTGGCCTTCCATCGTCAGGCGCGAACCTAAGTACTTGCGAGTGGGCCAGG
>NC_091574.1:9054423-9061923 GCF_042767895.1 Penaeus vannamei
GGCAGGTTAAAGAGGAACTGGAGGGAGATGGGAGGGGCTGATGTTGGGCTTAAAAGGTGAAGGAAGGAGTGACTATAAGGTAGATTTAGGAATGAGGTGGAGAGCGAGAGGGAAATGAAATGGGAGAGAAAGAGAACGAGAGGGGAAAGGGAATGGGAGAGAAAAAGCGCGAGAGGGAAAGGAAAAGGGAGAGAAGCAGAACAAGATGGAAAGCGAGAGGTAGAAGAAGGAGAGTGCGCGAAGGAGAGAGGAGAGAAGTGGGACAAAGGGAAAGAAGGGGGGCCGGTAGAAATAGAGGAAGGGGCGAGGGAAAAGGGGAGAGGAGGGCCAAGTCGAGCCCCCAGTGATCCCATCCCGTTTTCTCTGGATGTAACTTCCGCGTGCTATGCCAGTAGACAAGGGTCAAAATCAAACATTTGTTAAAGGGTTTTTGTTCCTCTCTGAACTAGTATATCGTCATGAGGAACTCTATGTTGCGCTAACCGACAGATGGAAAAGGTGAAGGTAGTGGACACTGATAAATATGGGACTGAAAAAAAACCCTGACAAAGAACATCATTTATTGATTGGTATAGTACATTTCTGCATTAATTGTTGCACAAAGAACAATGGGTTTTATATGTTATAAAATTGGAAATCACCCTTTTTCGCTTTAATTCCTCCTTATTTTTCTGGGGAATTTCTGCGCGTCCCTTTAGTGATAAGGACAATATCAATAACAGTTAAGATAATAACAATGAAAATCATGTTTAAAATTATGACTGTTATTTTGATGACGATAATGATGTTATTGTCATTATGATTATTACCATTATTATCATTACCTTCATTATAATTGTTATTGTTTTTTATCATTATTTATATTATTGTTAATGTTATTATTTTTGTATTATCTTTAATGTAATTGTTAGCATTAACTCTATCATTATCATTATCATTATTACCATTATTATTATCACTATTTTCATCATTATGATTTTTATTATCTTTATTATTATTATTGTTATCATCAGTATTATCATTATATTTTTATCTTTATCATCATTATTGTTATCATCATCATTATCATTATCATTTTAATCATTATCATCAAAATTATTAATATTAACATTATTATTAGTAGTACAACTACTTCTATTGCCATCGCCACTACTACTATTATCAACATTATGACAACGATGACAATTTTCGTTATTGTCATACTTCACGGTCATTTCTATTATCCTCATAATCATTATCCTCAAATTGGAATTTTTGTAATTTTATACCATTATAATTACCACTACTGACATTTGTAACTGCTGTATCTGCATCCCTGTTCCCTTAACAACTGCTACAACTATTACCGATGCTATTTATACTTCCACTATCATTACCACTGATGGCTTCATTGATATCTTATAATACACTCCTATTATCATTATATTTTCGCTACTACCTTGTCAAACCCAACATACACCTATGCGTAATTTGTCCAATTAATCTTTTAATGAGGTCGGCTGTATTGGCTTATGATACATAGGCCTGTAATCTAGAAACTAGCCAGTCTGAAATAGGAGGATCAATTCTCTATTAAGGTAATTACTGTTTAAGGTTTTGGTCAATGACCAGGTTGCAACCAAGGATATCACTAGGCGTTGTAAAGAAGCTACATACACACATGGTCGTACGCGCGCACGCACACACACATATACATATATATACATATACATATAAATACATATACACATACATACAAACATATATATATATATATATATATATATATATATATACATACACACACGCATATATAATCTATCTATCTATCTATCTATCTATATATATGTATATATACGCACACGCACACATACATACATACATACACACACACACACACACACACACACACACACACACACACACACACACACACACACACATATATATATATATATATATATATATATATATACACATATGTATGTATATATATTTGATATCTGCTTCATCTGATGAGGAACTCTTGACGAGATCGAGACGTGATACTTTATTCCAGTGTGCGATGTTTCTTTTCATCTTTGAATATACGTTACTGTTTGTATTCTTATCTGTACGTTTGTATACATGTGCAGAGCGCCGTTAGAAAGACTAGCCAGGTACAATCAGTTTTTCTAATCTTTGCGCTTTTTCTTGGCTATGGATTACTGCAAGAAAATCGCCTAAATATAATTCAGATGATACGGACTTTTCCCTCCCGCGAACACCATTTCAAAGCGCCCTTAAGGCCATCAGTCCAGACAAAAGAGACAATCAAGAGCTCTGGCTCCGCCTCCGGGCAACAACGGCGCGCGACCAGACCTTCCTCGGGATCCGCAGTGCGGAGCAGGAGCCGATTTATGGGCCGAGGTAGGTGAATATTTTCAGAGACATTCATGCATACATATAGAGTCTGTCTATCTGTCTATATCAATCACACACACACACACACACACACACACACACACACACACACACACACACACACACACACACACACACACCTGCATAACTAAACATGACGGAAGCCTTAGGAGTAATATTAGAAATGATACTATACGTTTGATGGTCTAAAACATGATTCAGCACGATGGCGTTTCTGCATAACAATTTGGTAAACATCAGTAATGACCAAAGATTAGTCAGTAGTTCAGCACGATCTTACTTTAGTCATAACAGGAATAAGGTCATGCTAAACTGACCAGTCAACTTCAATGCAGGTAAAGATACTGTTTCGTATTTCATATACATCTATAACAAAACCCAACCATTAAAAAAATAATAAATAAAAGAAAAGCATAAAGATAAATGAATTCATATTAACAACAAGAAATGAATAAAATTTCTTTCTGTTTTGCAAACTATGTCATTTAGCAAATCTAATGCCTTGCTTCTACTAATGACCTTCTCAAGGGGGCAGGACTGTCAGCTGAAAATGGTAAACCCCCAACACACACACACACACACACACACACACACACACACACACACAGAGACCCCGACACACACACACACACACACACACTCTCTCTCTCTCTCTCTCTCTCTCTCTCTCTCTCTCTCTCTCTCTCTCACTCTCACTCTCTCTCTCTCTCTCTTTCTCTCTCTTTCTCTCTCTGTGTGTATGCGTCTCTCTCTCTCTCTTTTGAGCCACTTTTCCCATTTCCTTCGCATGTTATGTGGTCTCTCCATAGAGAACAGGCTCTGACGTCACCTCCCACATGACCCTGACTCATTTCTTTTCCTCCTTCAAACGCTTTCATATTTTCCCTCTCATTCCTCGACCTTTTTGCCTGTATTTGAATAAAATACATATACATATACAGACACATCTACGTACCTACGGGCACACGCAAACTAACGCGCGCGCGCACACACACACACACACACATACACACACACACACACACACACACACACACACACACACACACACACACACACACACACACACACACATGCTCAGTGATAAAATGTTTCACCCCACTTTCTACTTTTGACTCATATTACCTTCAGTGTCGCATATTCTACATCCGCTCCACCGCTTACACTACCTCTCCCTGTAAATATCTTATCTGCAACAGTGTTTCTCAATCATTATGAATCTTGCCCAGCGACCGTTCTTAGGTCCATAATTCTTGCGTACCACGTCTTATCCTTCAGGAAATTCAATGTGTGTCCATTTCACTTTCTATTATATAATAGATACTGTATAAATGTACAAAACGATTTTCATGAAAAAATATGAACATTCTGCCTGTATCGTAGCATTTTCCGCCATTAGTACTCATTTCTTCCTTTGAAATACTTTCGCACATGAACTGCTAAGACGTTATATATTCTCATAATGCAGTTACGTTTAATGCTTCTAGCTGGCTCCCGGGTTGTCTTTCGTTCTTCATGTGAGCTCGTTGACACATAATGTTCATAAATAATTGTGAAATATCAACTTTTGTATTAAATGGGCGCAAAAAATATAATGAATCGAGAAGCTAATAAACCAAGGGGACACCCAACCCCTTGCTTGGCTCGTGACAGTTTGGGATTAAATACTTCATTACCTCCGCTAAGGTGGTTATGTCTTTAGTAACGTTGGTTAGTTAGTTTGTTCGTTAGCAAGATAACTCAAAAAGTTAGGATCAGATTTTTTTTTTTTTTTTACCAGAGGTGTTCCTTAGCCAAACTTAAAATGAAACGAATTTATTTTCACATTGTTATTGCTCTTTTTCTGCCTATCTATCGCTCTCCCTGTCTCCCCTTTTCCTCTAAGTCAGTCTCTCCTTCTCTCTCTCTTACTTGTGCCATATTTTGTTGCAGAGGAAGCATTGTCATCGTTACTACATCAGAGGCTAATGTGAATTAAAGAGTAGGAGTGGGTCACGTGTTACTGTGTCATTAGTCACTAGGGAGTGACCACTAAATAAGACAGCTCAGAATTCAGAGCAAATGCGCCTTGGGTACTCGTGTCCTCAATGGATTCACAGTTCAACAGTTCAACGTCATACAGTAACACAGCATTTTTTATTTCATTTTCCGAGTCACGTGGCTACAGCACCTGCACAGGACGAAAGATTGCTTTGACAAAGTGCGCACCAACCCGATGTTGCCCTGTGTTGCCTTGCTCTGCCCTGCCTCTCAATGTGTGAACGACTCTACTGATGTATCAAAAAGTAAAATTGATCCCGTATCCACGTGGATGCAAATGGGACATGCGGATTAAGCCGAGGCGTAATGCTATAGGATGGCCTGTTCATTCACACACACACACACACACACACACACACACACACACACACACACACATATATACATATATATATATATATGCACACACAAAGATATGTATATTTACATATATGTATATTTTAACATTTATATATACATATATATGTATTTATGTATATATATATATATATATATATATATATATATATATATATATATATATATATATATATATATATATATATATATATATATATATATATGGACAATTTCTATATTACGTTCGCCAAGCGACATCGAGGATTTTGGTATCGTTGGATTCCTCTCACTGCCTTCAATACGAATATGTAGGTTCTACTGCGCGGAAGGGTTCCAGGGAAATTGGGGGATTAAATAGCACTAATAATACACTAAATCGAGTATACAATTACAAATCAATAAATAAGTCCTTGCAATGTATAATGCAGGTGGCTGCGCCCCTTGCGACCCCCCTTGGGGGGAGGCTGCCGCCCCCCAACCCCCGCCCTGAAAGACAAAGACTCCACCACATATAACGGCAGGATAGAGCGTTGCACCATTATAGAGGCATTGGAACATTCCCACAGAAGCAGCATACTAACATATGACATAGTCAGCTTTGTATGCTGAGAAGAATGTTTTATAATCCAGATAAATACTAGAGCACAGCTCCCGAGGGGACGCCGCTAGTAAGACGCATAGCAGGGTTAGCCACGAGATAGCAGCAATCATCCCATTTAGTTACTAAAATGACTATGTCTTCATGTGTTGCCTAAAAACATAGACTTTCGGTCGAGTTTCCTGTCTTCTGGAATCCACGAGATACGTGTTCACAACGGGAAAAATACGGTCGAATTTCCCTTGTGGAATCCACGAGATAAGGGTTCATAACAGGTATAGTAAGGACCTGCCTCCATAGACGCCGCGATGGCCGAATGTTGAGGGTGTGCTTACTACGAGACGAACTCCATCACCTTCAGCATCAGCTGAGAATCCTCCCAGCCCTCAGCAGCATCAGCTGAGAACCCTCCCAGCCCTCAGCAGCATCAGCTGAGAACCCTCCCAGCCCTCAGCAGCATCAGCTGAGAACCCTCCCAGCCCTCAGCAGCATCAGCTGAGAACCCTCCCAGCCTTCAGCAGCATCAGCTGAGAACCCTCCCAGCCCTCAGCAGCATCAGCTGAGAACCCTCCCAGCCCTCAGCAGCATCAGCTGAGAACCCTCCCAGCCCTCAGCAGCATCAACCAATCAGGTTAGATCCTTACAAATCCTAAGTACAGTGTCCGCTCTGCATCTAGTTCATGTGCGCTCTATCCTGCCATGAACACATGGAGGATTCTTTGTTTCCTCATCGGAGGTAAGGGAGTTATATTAGTAGTGTTATTTAACCACGCATTTTCCCTGGACCTTTCATGCTCTCCCCTGTTATTGGGTCCAAGTTTGTCGCTAATAGGGGGTTCCCGCGCAATAATACCTACATAATTGCATTGAAGGCAGTGAGAGGAATCCAACGATACCAAAATCGTCGATGTCCGCTTGGCGGGCGTAATATAGAATATATATATATATATATATATATATATATATATATAGGTGAAGGTCTCCGTGTTGATGAGCCGGCGTCTTCTCTTATCAACCACCAGGTTGTGGTGAGAGAGGAAATCGGCGCCGAGTAGTGGCCGGGTCACATCAGCGATGAGGAAGCTCCATAAGTAAGGGCGCCCGGTGATATGTATGGTGATGTCTCTGGAACCGTAGGTGTTGATTGGTGTTCTGTTGGCGGCGACGAGCTTCTGCAGGTCGCTGGCGGCAGCTCGTTTGTCGGTCTGCATGCAGGAAATATGGAGAGGAAGGCTCCAGTATCGACGAGAAAGTGCTTGCCGGATCTCTCGTCTTGAACATGGAATCTGTTGTGGGGGCGGTTGACTGCGTTGATAGGGGTCGCGGCCGCCTTCCGCGATATTTGGATGTCCTCGAGGCTTCCATCTTGATCCATCCAGACAATTGCAGGCTGCGCTATCAAAGCGCTTGTGGTAGGAGCAGATCTGCTGCAGTTGCTGCATTGATGTCAGTACTGGTGGGTGCTGTTGATTGCGGGCAGGCTTGTTGATGGGCTTCCATCAGTGCATTGGCTCTGATGAGGAGGATGTCCATAGCCGTCTCGTCTGAGTTGTGGAGCTTCTCCCTGATATTGCCGGGGAGAGAGCGGAGCCAAATTTCCTTTTCAAGATCCACGTCGTGGAACTTACCTTGTTCGTCTTTGGTGGGGAGGCGGCATAGGGTGTTGGTTTCTTGCCAGACTTGTTTTGGTGTCCTGTCCCCAAGCGGCATGTTGGAGATGTTCAGGATCTGTTGCGCCCTCTCAGATGGAGAAAGAGAAAACTCCTTCAACAACTCCTGCTTTAGTGTATCGTAGTCAATGTCATCTGGCTGACTGTCTGACCAGGGGGCTATCCGGTGAAAAACTTCCTTGGGTAAAATGGCCACAATGTGGTCTGTTTTAGTGGTCGCCTTCGATATATTCTTAAGCCTGAACTGGGTTTCGGCTCGCCAAAACCATGTGAGGGCTTCATTTGGAGAGAAATGTGGAAGGCAGATGGAGGCGGCATTCACTTCAGTGAAAAGGGTAGCTGCGTCGGTACTCATGTCGTCACTCCAGGATCACCAATATAGAGAGGCCTTTAGCGAGGTAATTAAGAGCTTAGGTCTCGAGTGGTTGTGGTGAAGCAAAGACTTTAGTG
>NC_091574.1:9071923-9074423 GCF_042767895.1 Penaeus vannamei
CTGGTGACAGCAGATGGTCTCTGATACGCCTCAGAAGGATGTGGGCCAGAACTTTGCAGACTATACAGAGCAATGTGATGCCTCGGTGATTGCTGCAGTCCCATCGATCCCATTTCCCCTTCCAGAGAGGTATGACCACACCCATCAACAGGTCAGAGGTACTGGACTTCCAGATAGCAGACAGAACAGCAAGCAAACCCTGTATCATAGGTCCACCACCAGCCTTTAAAAGTTCAGTACGGATGCTACACATACTCGCTGCTTTACCACTCGTCATCTTGGAGATCGGCCTCCTAACTTCAGTTAGGGAGGGTGGATCCTCATAGATCGGTGGGTCCAGAAATAGAATCCTATCACTACCCGCATCCAAGTTAACTGTTGTTGAATCAACATGGTACAACTGCTTAAAATGGACCGTAGCAGAGTTTGAGATGATCTGGTCACTTGCTGAGTAAACTGCAGTCATGCTTGAAGTTCAGTTTCGCAGGGCTTGGTAGGCAGGAAGGTCACTTACTAAAAAATGGCCTTTGACCTCTGCAAGACTCCTAATAAACTGTATTTTGTCACTTATCAACACTGAACGAGTTCTGCACAAGTGAGACCAGTGCAAATCCCGATCCCCTGTCAGATGAGCCACATGACAAGCATCTTTAGCTTCCAGTGTCTTTCAAGATAAAATTCTTGCTATTGGGCATTCACCAATAGATTCTCGAGCTGCAACAAGTATTTCGCACTTGAAGGTGTCCCAGAGAAGTGCAGGGTCCGTCAGATTATCAAGCGCTGTGAAACGACTAGAAATCGCCTCTGCAAATCTCAAGCTGCATCAAGTTTTTCGTGCTTGAAGGTGTCTCACAGAATTACAGGGTCCATCAGATTGTCGAACACCGTGAAACGACCAGAAATTGCTTCCGCAAACCCCTGGGCACACTCCCTCTCCTTCAGCCTGTCCAAATGGAACTGGGAAATTTGAAGTTGACCAGGAGAGTAGCCACAACTAATCTATGGCTAGTACCATAGAACTCGGAACTCATATACACCCTGCAGTTCTGGAGGATCCTCTAACGAGTGCTAACAAGGATGTATTCGAGCTCCTAGTTGCATTATTCACATCGTTGTACCATATCCAACGATGTGAGTCAGAGCGGTGTTACCAGGAGCCAGAAATCCTCAATTTTTAGGGCCATGCAAAATCCCAGAAGACTATTTTCGCTACTGGCATCAGCTCCCGAACCATGGGGGCAAACAGACATCCCTTATCCAGCTTGATCACAGCCAGATACCGCATTGAAGTCACCCAGAAGAATATGAATATCTCACCATCTGATGCAGATACAATGTTGGCACAGAACAGATATCTCTTTCACGTCGAGTTTACAAACATCGGTAGGAGCGTACACAGCAATAAGGGACATGAAGTCAAATGCTAGCTTCAGTCTCAATACCATTAGACGCTCAATGACTGGAGTCACCTGTACTATCAAGGGCTGGAGCCTTCTGGAGATGGCTATGGCTACTCCCTGAAGATGGTAACCATTGCTGCGGCCTGACCAGTTATAATTGTAGCCACCTACACTTATATATATGCCAGGTCTTCTCACCTCCAAGAGAGCAGCAACTTCAAATCTTAGCCTCCCCAGTTCTCTCGACAGTAGTGGCAACTGATTATCTTGAAACAAAGAATAGATGCTCCAAGCCCCCACCCTGCTTGGCTTGCTATTAAGCCAATATTCTGTGTTGGAATTCCCCCATAGCAATTCACAATGATCTGAGTCTAACGCCTTCTTGAAGTCGATGCAGGCTGCAATCAGCCCACAGTCGAACCTTTGGTGCCTTAGTAAATGGTTACAGATCCCTTTCAAAAGAATGTGGGCAAAAACTTTACTAAATTTAAAAAGCAATGTAATGCCATGGTAGTTGCTACAGCCCCAACGATCTGCTTTCCCCTTCCAGGCAGGGATGAACACGCGCCTCAACAGGTCAGGGGAAATAGAACCAGACTGCCAGATAGCAACCAGGACAGTATGCCCCATGGCATTGGTTCGCTCCTAGGCTTTAGTAGTTCAGCAAGGACATCACATATGTCTACAACTTTCCCACCATTCAGCTTTGAGATTGCCTCCCTAATCTTAATCAGAGTAAGAGGATTCACACTGATGGATGGGTCTGGCACAGGGACTGTTACATCGTTTTCATCCAGACTAACTGCTGGATACAGTTGCTCAAAATACTCAGGTAAGTGTTCACGAAACCCAACTGGACTGGACTGCAGTCATCTGTAAGGAGTTCAGTTTTCATGTAATAGGAAGTGGCCTTTTACCGTCTCAACAAGATTCCTGCTGAACTATTCCTTGTCCCTCAACGGAGTCCGAGCCCTGCACTGCATTAAGCGTTTCATGCTTAAAGGAATTCCCTTGAGCTACAGGGCCCATCAGGATTCTAAACACTTTTAATCGATCAGAGATCGTTGCAGCGAATCTACGTGTACACTCCTCTTCCCCCA
>NC_091574.1:9161923-9171923 GCF_042767895.1 Penaeus vannamei
GGTCTTCGGCAATCCCCGGTTGTGACGTCGTTCCCAGGACCAGGGAGAATCTTGTTGAATAGGGTGATACACACAGTGCACCGCCAGTCAAGGATATCATGGAATTGTCCCAGTTTCAAGTTATTAAAGTTTATAACAAAGGATGACGCGGCGTTGTGTAGAAATTCATTGTTCCTATCCATATCACCAGCTATTTGAATGGCCAAAAGACCACGACAGAGCAAGGAAGTGGACACGTTTGGTGCATGCCAAGCCGAGCAACTTTCAGCCTGTGCCAACCAGCGTACTTTGCCTGAAACACTTCCAGCCCAATTGCTTTGCGAACAGAATTGCTTACGACATGGGATTTGCAAAACGGTAGGCCATTTCCAATTTATATTTGTCATGATCACAACAGCGCAAAACAAACTCTGAAAGAGCGCTTTTGCTTGGCGGCGTAGCAAACATTCATTGCGTGGGTACGACACAGTGTGCCGACTGCATTGCAAGTGTGCATGTATTACTACACAGAGGTAGGGTAGGTACACCCCAAAAAGCACAACACAAATAAATACCGATGCCCCTCCACTCGCGAATGGATGTAGGCCTGCGCCACGGGTGCAGACAAGAGATAGCTCAGCCTGCAGAAATTTTCTACCATACAGAAGCGGAATCACACGTTCGACTATAAAAATAAGTTAGATAATTGTGGCACAACTTCCACGACATCCACAGCGTCGGCCTCGTGCATGTACGGTTCGACAACCATCAACCCTTGATATTTGAAGACGTAGGCACCCTCTGAAGAACTTATACCAATGTCCTCGTCGGAATAATCCGATGAAACTTCACTGCCACTGTAGTCTTGTAGTGAGTCCGCCATGTACAATGTATTGAATGCAGGGAATGCAGTGATCATGCTCTGGAATTGATGTCACACATCCGGGTTCCGGATTTTCGCGGTAAAATAACTTGACTTCGGAAAATCGAAATAAATCAATTTGGGGGAATTATTTTCAGATTTCCTTATTTACACTTATTAGAGATATGGTTTGCGAGCTAATTCTCCCTTTTTAAAAATTTCAGTTGTTGCTTCATATAAGCCCTTTAAGATTTAGCGCACACTTAGAAAAGCCTGAACTTTCTAACGCCGGTATATTTTGAAGCCGAAAATAATATTTTCCGGGCGGCTACAAAATCGGCACACGGGCCGGCCCGGAATCGGCCGGCGCTGGCCGCTGCCGTTAGGTTATGCTACCAATTGAATTCTTGAATACAGGCATATCAATACCACAAGATTGAACGGTAAAGTGAATAAAACAATAATATCCGTTGACATGGCTACGTGTCCCAGCCGAGGCCCACGCTTCTAGAAACTTGTTGAAGAATAAAATTGAATAAATAATAAGAAAAAGGATAAATTTGAGAACATAAAAAATTCCCGTACCATACACACACACACACACACACACACACACACACACACACACACACACACACACACACACACACACACACACACACACATATATATATATATATATATATATATATATATATATATATATATATTACATTTATTATATATTATATCTATATATACATACATGCATATATATATATATATATATATATATATATATATATATATATGTATATATATATATATATATATATATATATATATATATATATATATATATATATATACTTATGTATAGAAGTATGTATGCATATACATATACATGCATGCATACATACATACATACATACATACATACATACATACATACATACATATATATATATATATATATATATATATATAAATATATATATATATATATATATATATATATATATATATATATATATATATATATATATATATATATATATATATAACACACACACACACACACACACACACTCGTATGTGTGTGTGTGTGTGGGTCTACGCACATGCACATAAATATGCATATGTATGAAATTATATTATGTATTTCTACGCATACACACTCACTCATATATATATATAGGTGATATATTGATTGATTTATTGGCAAATAGAGAGAGAGAGAGAGGGGGGGGGGAGGAGAGATAGATACATAGAGAGAGAGAAAGAGAGAGAAAGAGAAAGAGAGAGAGAGAGGGGGGGGGAGGAGAGATAGATACATAGAGAGAGAGAGAGAGAGAGAACGGGGTGGAGGAGAAAGAGAGAGAGAGAGAGAGATAGAGAGAGAGAGAGAGGGGGGGGGGGGGGAGGAGAGATAGATAGATACATAGAGAGAGAAAGAGAGAATGTGCGAGACTTATGCCGCTGGAGGTCTTGGCTATAGTTTGTGGAAAATTTGCATCATAGACCTGTTTTCCTCTTTTTCGGTCGACACCTATTCCGTTGGACCTTCTCTCATCCCAGGAAGTTTACATCCTGAAACCCTGAGTGTCAGTCCCTTTCTTTATATCAGATGGAATGATAGCCTAGCGATGCGATCGACACTGTGTCCCTAGAAATCAGATTTCTAGTGTCATCATTTTGTGTTTACAACAATCGAAAATCGGCCATGAAATAGGATTTAATATGAAATCATTGCATCATATTTTTGCCTGTATACAATATATGTTATTTTCATTTGCTAGTCACAACCAGGAGGAGACGCTCTTACCTTTCTAAGAGTAATGCTCCTGCAGGGAAAGAATCTTAACTCAAAAATAAAACATTCTCGCATTCTTATCCTTCCTTTGGTTATTTTTTTTTATCATTAATACTTTTATTTTCATTGTTGTCGAAATTATTTTCATTGTTATTATTTGTTTATCATTGTTATTATTTCCATTATTATCACTATTATTATTATTAATATTGTTATTATTATTATTATTATTATTATTATTATTATTATTATTATTATTATTATCATTATCATTATCATTACTACTATTATCATTATTTGTATTATTATTATTAATATCATCATCATTATTATAATCAACATTTTTGCTACAGTTTTTATAATCATTACCATTATCATCATTACCATCATATTTATCATCCTGATTTTATCATTATAAACATTATCATCTTATCATTATTATCCCTATTATCATTCTTATTGTTGTTCTTATCATTATTGTCATCATCATCATCATCATTATGATGATGATTATCATTACTATTATTACCATTATCATTTACATTCTAATTCTCATTGTCATCATTATAATTTCGTCATCAAAATATGCTGAACCCAAGGTAGCTTCACGAATACATAATAATTTTCCCATTTAATATGCTAGTGCACTTAAGTTTTCACTCTTCTTGAAGCACTTTATAACATATGGTTTGTATCTACATCAGTCGAATGCCAAGGGCCGTAGGACCCGACTGGCAGACAGTCGCTCAACCACCAGCTGTTCGTCGCCAGTTTCCCGGTGGAAGTTGGTTCTAAATAGACCTACACGCTTCTCGTAACTACGTTGTCAGCTTTATATATTCACTTTTTACACTGACAATTTTCGGAAGCTTGCAGTGCAGGTGTTCTTGACTGACTTTTAATTGTCATTTTTGTTGTTGTTGATGATGTTATTATTGATATTGCAATTATCCAGGTCATTCTCATTACCCTTACTAGTACTAGGATCATTATGGTTACTATTGCATTATCATAAGTACTGTTACTATTAACAATATGAATATTATCCTTATCATTACTATTAGCATCTTCAGTTTTATTTTCACCAATAGTACAGGACATTTGGTTTTGTCATCAATATATTTTTTACGATATTATTTTTGCCTCAAGGCGTAATTACACAGACCGTAAATCTAGCTAGGATTTTTCTTCAGTGGAATGTCTATATTTGGTTAATGATAATTCCCCCTCAGCCACAAGCCAAGACTTTGTCGAGATCGCTCTTCATAACTTCTGAAGTAATCGTAAGCCAGGGAGAACCAACTTACCTCCTTTAAAAACATCTTCCGAAGTCAACATCAAACTTACACAAGTCACGGCTTCAAACTTGGCGTGTTTGCCTAAAAAATGTTAATTCAAACAAAAATGTTGGGCGACTACTTCGGTGATAATGTGTAATCTTAGAGGCACACATATTGAATCGTGTTCCTGGGGCCAAAGAAATGTGATTTGTTTGTATGCTTGCTCTTTGTACACAAACACCCCCCCCTCCGCCCCACAAACACGGTAGCACACGCAGCCAAGGTCTGAATATACGACCAAATCCGCTTAGCTTTCCCTTAGGAAGCACGCGGAATGTATAGTCTTATCCGTCTGTCAACAGCTGGGAAAGGAGGCGAGTGAGGCTTTACCAGGACGGCAAAAACGACAAGTAATCCCCGAGCGGAGTGGGAGGAGCAAGGGAGAGCGAGCCAAGACAGCAGAGGTCACCCGCTGGGTTTCCTTCGCAAGAAGAACAGGTCCTCTTGCAGTTTGAAGGCTTCCCTGGGTCGCCATTACATGTCCATGATATTATATATATATATATATATATATATATATATATATATATATATATATATATATATATATATATATATATATATATATATATATATATATATATATATATATATATATATATATATAAACAAATAAGTAGATAAATATACATGTATATATATACAAATATATGTATATACATACATATACATGTGTATATATATGTATATAAATAAACATAAATACAGTAACACAAACACACACACACACACACACACACACACACACACACACACACACACACACACACACACACACACACACACACACACACACACACACACACACACACACACACACACACACAAACACACACACACACACACACACACACACATATATATACACACACATATATACATACATATTTTATGTATATATCTATATTTTTTCATATACATATATAATTAGATATACATATTTTATGTATATATCTATATTTTTTCATCTACATATGTAACTATATATACATATATTCTGTACACACACACACACACACACACACACACACACACACACACACACACACACACACACACACACACACACACACACACACACACACACACACACACACACACGTATATATATATATATCAATGTATATATACATATATATGCATATATATATATATGTATATATATGTATATATATGTTGTGTGTGTGTGTGTGTGTGTGTGTGTGTCTGTGATATTTATATATATATATATATATATATATATATATATATATATATATATATATATATATATATATATATATATATATATATATATATATATATCTATATATTTATATATATATATATATATATATATATATATATATGTATATATATATATATATATATATATATATATATATATATATATATATATATATATATATATATATATATATATATATATATATATATATATATATAAATGTATATATGCACTTATACATATGCATAGATATATACTCACACACATATAATTTTTTTTTTCCATAAGTCGCAGGGTTCGATTCCTAGTTAGCACAACAACGACGCTCTTTTTCATACATTGTCACTCCTTACGTAAATTTCTTGGAACTATCACATTGTGAGCCGGCTCGATAGTTCCATTTCCGTCTGCAGGTTATTTTTCCAGGCAGAGTCCGTTCGCGCATCACATCATTCCGGAATTTTACGGACTCTAATGAAAAGACAAAGGAAAGTCTTCTGAACAGTGTCCTGGAAGGAACAGGTATTTTTACTCTCTTTTCGAAGACTTTATTAGATAATGTTTTTCTTTTGCTTCATCTAGCCCTAAAATAATTTACGTTTCCGGTAAAAAAAGAGTTAATAACTTCTTTTTACTATGATGTCATAACGAAATTGATAAAAAGTTTAAGTGAACCAGAATTTTTTTCTCTCTTTTAGTTATTTGTTTTATGTTTTCCATCGCCACGGGAGAAATATCGAACATTTTCTTGGTCAATTTTATAGTAAAACAATTTCTAATCATTTCCCTTACACAATATAAACGGATTTTTTATAGTAAACATTGTGGCCACGATTTAAAGTCTTGCGTTTCTTCACTTCAAGGTTTAGAGGTTTAATTTACTTCTGAAAGATTTTCCTTTGTAGAGTGTAGCAACATACACGTTCATTTGAGATTACAACACAATGCTATTTGTCCGGCAATCGATACAAACATTCCCAGACATTCTATCATACATTCTTTCCGGCTTCGTTGCTGGCTCCCTGTTGATCTCCTTCGTACATATTTTTCGTCATTATTTTTACATGGATTCAAGTCTCTTTGTGCTCAAGATACCAAGTTCCTCTTTTGTCCGCCTTATTATCTTGTTTGTGAGAGCTATTCAAATCCGATTCGCGTGCAATCTTCGCTCGTTTTTTTCCAGTTCGCGAACAAACGTCTTAGTTCGTTCTTCGTCCACTACCGTGCGTTGCAACTGGGAAGATGCAGGAATGCAACACTAAATTGGCATTTTGCTTCTGGTTTCCTTGAAGTTCTTGCTGCCGCGGATATCATTTTCTCATTTACCCTAATTAGTCCTAATTCTGCAGTTACAACACTGCGCCCTCCTCTTGCATATTTGATAATCAAATGCCATTTTAACAATAGGTGCAACACCTCAGGTTTACCGTAATTTCGTCAGCAGATATGGTTTTCCTCCAGTAGAATTGAGGTAATTTGGCAACCTATGCCCAGTTGATTTTTTCTTTTGGGATATTTAGTTTTTCAACTTTTTCCTTTTAGGTAAATACAGATATATATGAAATATAATTTCGCTCTGTGATACAGATACACACACACACACACACATACATACATACACACACACACACACACACACACACACACACACACACACACACACACACACACACACACACACACACACACACACACACACACACACACACACACACACACACACACACACACACACACACACACACACACACACACACACACACACACACACACACACACACACACACACACACACACACTCACTCACACACTCACACACACACACACACACACACACACACACACACACACACACACACACACACACATACATACATATATATATATATATATATATATATATATATATATATATATATATATATGTAAGTATATATATGTAAGTATAGATTAATAAGTATAAGTATATATAAATAAATAGGTAAATCGATAAATAAATAAATAAATAAATAAATATATATATATATATATATACATATATATATATATATATATATATATATATATATATATATATATATATATATATATATATATATATATATATATATATATATGCATGCAAAAACACACACATATAAACATTAAATTTCACACACACACATAATAGATACGCGTGTGTCCGAGAGGAACTTCGTCAAACTACTAGAATATCTCCTGCATCTGGAAGCATATCAAGGATGTCAGAGTAACAGACTGGTAGCTGTTGACACAGGACATCAGTTGCCAGTGAACCACCACAAAGAATAACGGGATACTGCGTTTTATTGCTAACAAAATTAATTTTATGTGTTTATATATGTATATGGTATATATTTCTATCTATCTATATATATACATATACATACATATGTATGTACATGCATACACATACATAGTGTTTTATTCTATAACAAATATCCATGAATCAGAGATTAATGTTCGCAAAGTACAAGTGCCCTCAGCAAGCCAACTTAATCAGAGGGGCAATCAAGGCACTTAATGGTGTAACGGAGATGGTTTCTCTCGTGACCCTCCGTAGTAATGGACTATAATGAAGTTTTGGCAATGAATTGCGATATCACTCGCCTCCGCCTCATCTCCGAAGTGGATCTGATGGAGAGTAGGATGCAAGAATTGCAACAGCCCATAATTTCAACAGCATCACAAGTGCAAAGAAATCTTGGGATGCAACATGCTCACCAGTGAGATCTACCCCATTAGCATCAGCAGTATCAGATGCTGTCAACTGGTCGAGAATCAAGAGATCTACTCGAATACGCTCGGGGCGGGGCGAAAGAATGCCCAGAGGCACGCAACCATCCACTGTAATTGGAATTATACTGGAGGAGAACGAAAGTGCCATGGGTTCTAGCTTCGACTCAGAATGGTACATGCAAAGGCACCAGAAAGAAAACTGCGGCAACAGGAGTGACTGCAGTAACGTTGATCATCCGCAGTGAGTCGTAACGGAGACCGAACAAGGGAGTGTCGACAAAACCCCCCGTGATCATCACGTGATGCAGTGGGTGCCTTACCACCGCCCGTCCCGCCCATGACGTGAGTCGGACATGGATGCTTTGTTCGCTCACCCGGAGATCATAGGAATGGAAACAACCATCGAGTGTAACTTTCAGCACCAGCGTCTTCCTACCTACCAGTCATACGAAGTTGTCATTAAAGAAATGCAATAGGATCTAATTTCGAAGTTATATAGGCCAGAAAATTGGAACAAGGATGTGCGTAGTAAAAGGTGCTTAAGTAACATGGCACCACACCAACGAATCTCTTCTTATAATTCAGTCACTGAAATCAAACGCATTGTGTACGTCCATTATATTATATATTTCACAGTATTTCTTTTGCCTAAGCAGGAAATCGGTTCTTAGACTCAGTTGGTTCAAAATATGTTTTCTACGCAACTTTCACCATCGACCTATCAGAACAGTTACCCAAGGGAAGGCCGTGCAGTGGGCTGGCTCTTCTCTATCTTACAGTTTTGTTGTCGCTGACGTGTGCCTTCTTTTGGAGGACACTTTCAAGTGGGTGAGTGATGCAACAGGCTACATACACTGGCTGTACCCTGCCTCGCTGCTCCTACGTGTCTGAGATATGCATGTGAGTATGATCTGATAGGCTCTGGTCGTGCAGCATGTATGGACCTTGCCTAACTATCGTAACTATAGTGTAGGGAACAAGGACAAGTGCTACTTGCAGAGTGAAAAACTAATTAGGAATATTACATTGCTAATATGTGCACTGCAAGAAAAGGGATTGCAGAAACTCTTGATGCATGCACGCGCATGCATCATGATAAAAGAGTCAATGTTTTGTTGTCCTCTAGGGATAATTCTCAAACTATACCCGACTCGTTGGCTGGAATGAACAGGTCAATGAGCACCACAGGGAGGCAAGAAGATGCTACCATCACACACAAAATAGTCGTAAACCGCGTTTTGGGCCCATATATAGTGAAATAGTGTTCTCATGGTTGTTTCAAACAGTTTCTTAAAATATGTAAAAAGCTGAAAGACGATATGGTAAACAATAAGATTGCATTAACCTTCGCAAGTTAACTCAAAAATGCATGGAAGGAGATAAATATATAGAGAGAAGTTTGTAAAAAAAAAACTGTCGGACACCATGAACAACATCAATAGTGGAATTGGAATTTTTAAACCTTCTGGCAGTTATATGATTTTTTAAACGATGTCATACATCCTGAAATAAGTGTCTCTCCGCTTCGGAAGCATTTCTATCGCGGAGTCCCTTCGGTCGCTCCAGTGAGTGGCGTGCAAGGCCTCCAGAGCAACCAAAGATCAGAACCTCGTTTGCATGCACCCGTCATCAGCACCATGCTCAGCCTCCGCGAGTTTTACATCATATTTGTATCTTTAATTCTCAACCATTCAGAGGCGGGCTAACCACACCCCCTCTTGCCGTAAAGAGCAGATTTTATAGAAACTTGGGGGTACAAGAATCGCATTTTTGATAAGTTGGCGAGTTTCTCTCTCCCATTGTCAATGTCTCATACAGCTTCCTGTATTTTGCAGTATATATCCTCTACTCCTTGTTTCGAATATCTTCTAAAACTGCTGGTATTTGTATATAGTCCACTGCCTTTCCCTAAATAATGAGTGCCACGCTAGGTTTTCCTATTTTTATCTATTTTATCCCTTGTCTCGGTTAGTGTGTGGATTCGGTCCATTGTCGAGAGTCTGTCCCCTGGGCTGGGTGGAATCTAGGGTGTCAAAGATGCG
>NC_091574.1:9186923-9189423 GCF_042767895.1 Penaeus vannamei
TCTGAAAAAAATAGTTGTAAACATTGCCATATCTGTGTTTCGTTGTAATGTAGAAGCAGTTGTTTGTTCATAAGTTAGTTTTCCAATTTTTGAAAAGAAGTGATTAAAATGTTCTGTGTTTTGTGTAGGCCCTGCACAATCACTGTTTTGAGGCACTAGTGTTTTAACAGTTTTCCATGTCTTATCAGAGTTGTTCTTATACTCGGTAAATTTATTTCTGAAATAATTTCTTTTAGCAGATTGAATTAACATTTTGATATTTTTCTTTTTTACTTTATAATCTACTTGAAAGGCAGCTTCATGTCTGTTAAATTTTAGAGCTTGGTGGGCTTCATTTCTATCGCAAATGGCACTCTTGATGTTGTCATTTATCCATGGAGCAGGGGGACGTCTGACGATTCGTGTTACGTAGGGAGCCAGCGCATCGATGCTGATATTAATAACTTCCGTGGGAATAGTTACTTCTTTGTTTACATTATCTGTCGATGGAATATTTAATAGATTCATTTCTTTAGACAGGATAAGTTCGCGGAAAGACTGAGGGTCATAGTGTTTGAAATCGCGAAAAGTTTTTTATTACTGGTGGTCTCTTTGTTTTCTTTATATTTGTCGTCATCGTGATAAGTTCATGATCAGCAACGTGGCACGGGGTGACATCGGAATGGAGAATGAGATCTGGTCTGTTAGTTATTATTAAATCTAATAGAGAAGAGGTGTTTTCTGTAATTCGAGAGAGAGAGAGAGAGAGAGAGAGAGAGAGAGAGAGAGAGAGAGAGAGAGAGAGAGAGAGAGAGAGAGAGAGAGAGAGAGAGAGAGAGAGGGAGAGAGAGAAAGAGAGTTTCTCCTGGCCACAAAGAATGAAACTTGACATGGAACAACTCAAACAGCTGCAACTTTCCAAATAACTCTGCAGAACCGTTTTACTGGTCTTGAATCAGAAACCGACTCAGAAAAGATACACAACACTCTATGTAACGGTGTAAATGATGCCTCCAAGGAATAACTCCCAATGACTACTAAACCCTTTCCAGAATGGATGTCTCAACTAACTAAACTAGCAATCTCCAATAAACACAAAAACAGAACAGAAAAAATTTGTCATCTATGCAATACAAGATTGCTAAAGCTGAATCCAAGAAACTCGTGAAAAAAGGACCAACTGAATCATATTGAGTATAGTACTGAAAAACCCAATAACCTCTCACCACATAAAACGTATCACACTGCACTGAAGAAGCTTAAAGCAAAACCTAAAAACATAAGCTGGGGTATCAAAGACAGTAATGGAGCCGTTCTTAATAGCAAAAACGAGATTCTCGACCGCTGGGTAAAATTTTACGAAAACTCTATTTTGATAAGCCAAACTAAATCATTATCGATGACTCCACTTCTGATGAAATTCTTAAAGAATGAAATATCCTCTGCCATAAATAATCTGAAGAATGGGAAAAGCCCAGGTCTAGATAATATCATCTCTGAGTATATCAAATCTGGCGGCGAGCCTATCATCAGTGCACTACACCATCTATTCAACTATACCCTAACAACAGGAAAAATACCACAGCTTTTCAAAGAAGCTCTCATTGTTGTGATCTACAAGAAAGGTAGCAGAGTTGACTACAGCAATTATCGCCCAATAAGCCTTCTAAGCCATGTCTACAAACTATCCGTTAGCATAATTGCAACACGAACCAAAGCAGACCTGTAAGCGTCTTTCCCTACGACACAGGCTGCCTACCAATCTGGCAGAGGAACAATCAAGCAAATATTTGCTCTCGAACAAATAATTGAAAAGTCCATAGAAAGCCTTTGACAGTGTCAAACTTTCCTGCCTATGGAACCTACTAGATAAAACATCAATCAACAAAAAATACATCAACCATCTGAAGCAATCATATGAAAACTCAAAAGCATACATAGAAACAGATATTGGAACGTCACGTTGCGTTTATATTCTCAAAGGAGTTAAACAAGGTGATGTTCTATCTGCTATTCTATTCTGCATCGTCATTGCAGCACTTGTGCTTCAAGTTGAAAATGGCTTCTCGACTGGTGGTTACAATCTTTCAAATTTGAGTTACGCAGACGACATTGCTGTCATAAGTAACTGTCATAATATATATACACATTCCTCCATCTCCTAGCTAAATATGCAGCCGAAGTCGACATGAAAATTGTCTCCAAAACCAAGTGCATGATAAAATCAACACAAACCTTCACCTTACCATCGATAACAAACAAATCTCTCAAGTAACTGAATTGATCTACCTAGGCCATAAACTCTCTTCGAAAAATGACGGACTGGCTGCCGTCAAACATCGTATTGGCCTAGGATGGGCTGCCTTTAACAAGAACAAAGATGTGCTAACATCAAAAAGGATACCATATCATCTAAAATCGAAGATCTTTAACACCTACGTGATACCGGGTGTGCTCTATGGATTAGAGTGTTAACTGGACCTTGAAATCCTTGGATTTATGACAAATAAAAGACTGTCTG
>NC_091574.1:9241923-9249423 GCF_042767895.1 Penaeus vannamei
GTCGGCGGACGGCCAGTCGTGGCACTCAGTGTTGATGGGAAGACTCTTCTCTGCTTCATCGACACTGGGTCTCAGGTGACCTTAGTCAAGCCCAGTGCCTTGGATGTAATCGATCCAGCAAACAAGCTCCGACACCATGCTTCCAGCAAGTTTCTTCAAGGTGTCTCAGGAGAGCCTTTCCATCCAGCTGCAGAGGTGACACTCAGCTTCGCCATCGAAAAGGATCTTGTCTTGCTACACCGGACCATTATAGCTGACCTTTCTTATCCTCCTTGGGATAGACTTCCTCCGACGCCTCGATTTCACCTTGCAGTCTGAAGCACAGTCACCTCATGGCCTGCTCATCCTGGGAGATTGTAAGCTTCCCTTCTTGTACACTGATGCCCGTTCCCTGAAGATTAGCCTGGTTGACTCAGGTGTGACTGATTCTCCTGGTCTCCATGCACCTGCTCCACTAGAAGCTGCCGTCCACCTTGTAAGGCCCATTGAAATTCCACCACACTCGGGTTGCTTTCTTGAAGGCTGCATTTCTCGGCTGTGTCAAACAGACGGAGATGTCGTTTTGACCCCTGCCGTGACCGATGACCTGACTCTTCCCCACCTTGTTACGACCGCCACTCGACGACGATGTTTCATATGGGCCCTGAACCATACTCCACGGCCCCTTGTGCTGAAACAGGGTACCAGACTCGGGACTGCCACACCTTTGGGAGAGGTCTAGAGTGTTCCCCAGTCTACGAGCCATCACGAACAGCTGCAATCAACCTTCCGGGACACAGCTGCCAGGAATCATGTCCTTCCTGTCAGGACTGGCCCTGAGGACGAAGTCGACATCATAGAGAAGAGGAACTACGAAGCCCCGGGGTCTACTGGTGTTGCTGCTGCCGGGCGAGACAGGTGTCCCATCAGTACTGGATGTACTTTACCCCGTGGCCTTGAATCATCCATATCTGCCACGACAGAGCACTGGTTTTTACTTCAAGCTGAAGAGGAGAGTGCATTTACAACTGCTTCTGCCGTCACAGAGCCGAAGCACTTCACCAAATCCTTGTCACTGGATGGATCTGTCGAGCCGGAGATGGAGTGGGACGACTTTTCTGCCTACTTACCCAACCTTCCAGAACAAGATTGGACCATAGAGGATGCTTTCTTACCACCCTCTGTTGCTGTGGCCACATGCGAATGTGTCACCGAAGTCGAGGACGTTGATGCCGGTGCAGATTCGGCCGACCCTTCCCAGGACCCCGATGTCGAGGACATTGATGCCGATGCAGATCCAGCTGACCCTGCCCAGGACACTGATGTCGAGGATGTTGATGCTGATGGACCGACAGCAGATGTTCAAGCCGACTTCACAGGTGGAGCTGATGGTGATGACGAGATTCCCTGAGCTGTTCTCCAGTGCTGCCCTTGGTCCTGACGTGTAGCTCTTCTGGACTGAGGCCCCTTTCCTCAGCCCCTGTTTGTGGCTGGGATGATTCTTCAAGTGTTTGTTTTGGTTTTACTAATTTATTTTACTGTTTACTTATTTATTTTACTACTTTTACTGTGTTTTATTTACTTGTGTTTTGCGGGTTCAGTGATACGTGTCATGCACGTCCAGCTGAACATGCACCTTAACTTTTGAGACAAGTAATCGGGCTCAGGCCTTTCTTGTTTCTCTTTCCAGGTGTGTCTCCGATGTCCTCTCCGACCCCGTCGTATGGGAGGGTTGTGAGGTTTTCAACCTCCTTCTCTCCCCCCCCCCCACAGACCTTACCCATCACCTATCCTCCCCCCCCTTTTTTCCTCTATCCTCATATCCCTCTCCTTATTCGCAGCCTCTCCTTCTCCCCTCGCTTTTTATACTCAGCTCTACTTCTATGCTAGTTTGTCCCTCTTTTACTCTTTTCCTCTGCTTGTTCTACTTCTTATCTTTATCTCTAACCTATCCTACCTGCATCCTATCCCTATCCTATCCTGTATCCTGCCGCATTTCCCCTCGTACCCCTCTTATTCACACCCTCTTCCTGTTCCTTCGCTTTTTCGCTTTCCTCTACTTCTACGCTCATTCCTCCCTTCCCCATTCCTTTTCTCCCGTTTGTCTTACCTTCAACCTTTAACCCTATCCACTCCTGCCCCCATCCTATCCCTATCCTACCCAGCATCCTGATTTCTACACTCTTATTTTACGTCTGTTTTATGCTGGCGTATTTTACATGTATTCTGCTTTCATTTACACCTTTTTGTATACATTTTGAATAAAACTTCCATCGAATTCGTTTGCTATCCGCCTATATCCCACAAGGATTCACATGATGTGCGGATAAGGGGGCATCCTCATCTGCTGCGATTTCTCTCGTACTTTTTATTCCTTTTATCCTAAGTTCAGTTTTATTTTTTTAATTGGTTTATTTTTACTTACTGGTCATTTTAATCTCTCTTTTACCCTGAGAGCAAGTCATTTATTTTAATATTTTTATTTCTGAATCGCAGCAGATGGTTTTACGTATTTTTTATGATAATTATTATTTTCTCATTTATTTCTTGTGATGCTTTATTGCTTTTACCTTTTGTTTTATCTTGTGTATATTTTCTTTTATTTTAATATTTCCTATTTATTGTTTTAATCATTTTTACCGCTACCACTCCGTCCGCGTGAGCCAATGTAACCCCCATGTTTTTGCCAAATAAACGAAGTGGATACTCTGTGACTGTGTTGTGACTTTACCCTATGGATTTACCTGTCTGGATTCTACACCTCGGATGCGGAAACAAGGTTGTACTGCCCCTTTTACTTGCCAAGGTGTATTTATGCTGGACGTGTTATTTTACTGTTTTACTCTAGTTTTTACTTTGAACCATATGTGCCGTTACTTCTACTTTTTACTTACTCTGAGTTTTACTTACTTTTACTGGTTTCTTTTATTCGTTTTACCCTTTTACTCGTCTTTTACCTGAACTTTTACTTTTGCTTTTGCTTTTTACTTTTCTGGTTTTACGATCTTTTCATTTACTTTTCTTCATGCTTCCTCTTACCTCTACTCCTTGTTTGTGTCATTTTACGTATTTTAACTTAGATGCCAGTTCTTTTTACTGTTTTTAAGCCCTTCTGGCATATTTTCATAAGCCCTTCTGGCACTTGTCAGTTCTTTACGTTTTAATTTCAGTTTTACTTTGGTGCCTTCTGCACATTGTTTGTTTTTTACAGTTCATTTTAGGATTAATTTTTATTGTATTTTATGTACCGTCTTCATATTGGTCACGCTCCTGGTAGACCTGCATCTCCGGGGATAATTTGGCTTGTGAGGTCGTGTTGGTTCCTAGCCTTCAGCTTGGTCCCATCGCCCCCTTTGCGAGGAACGAACGGGGCCCCTCATTTGCCTTGGCCCCTAAGCCTGAAGCCTTCCGCCTCACGGGTGGCTTCCTTTGGGTTCCTCATTCACATAACCTTACAATATATATATATATATATATAAGGAACAGATAAACCAGGCTTATCGGGAACAGTATCTGCATTCATTTCAAACTTTTCGGGTGTAGAGTTCGTCACCCATTATCAATGATTAGCTGCAACAATAACACGACATGAAAATATGAAGGTTTAAAAATATCGTAATGCATTATTGAATGGTATGATCTAGTGTAAGAAAAAATAAAATATACATAATTTGAATATAAAATATACAGAGAACGACGCGAACATCTGTCATTTTCTGTTTACATTTTGTAATATTGTTGGAACATTGGAATGAATAAAAAATGTGGAAGTATGCAAAACAGGGTAAACTATTGTGGTTATGACCGTAACAAGTCCAAGTCAATGGAGGCTAAATATTCATTCAGTTTCGATCGTCCTTTCCAAATCCACAAACTTTCTAATATATAGAGGTCAGAGGCAAATGGTGATGAGTCTATTACTTTGAAATCATGTTTAGATAAATTATGGTTATTTCCCTAGTGGTCTTCCCGTTCTGTACGAAATGCTCTTATGTCCATCTGCACGGATGAACAGATTCCTGGAAGTCTTTCCAATGTAAGCAGCATTGCAGCTGCTGCGCGTGAATTTATACACAACAGATAAACATACAAGGTTGGGATTTTTTTTTTTTTTTTTTTTTTTTGAAGTAATGACCAATGGTGTTTGTGGAAGTGAAACTGATCCTTAAGTCTATAGTTGAATAATGCACATTATTGAGGTTTACTAATTTTGTTCTAATGGTGTAACTCATAGGAAGGTTTACATAAACTCTATCTTTGGCGGCAAGTTGTACTGGTTCTCGTTTCACAAAGATATTGTTTAAGGTTGTCTGATGGACCTGAATGACAAACAATGGAAAACCATTCCTTCTTAGAGTGTCAGTGATAGAGTGTATTTCCTTGGTGAATATTAGGTAAGACTGATATCTTGTGTGCTCTGTTGATGAGGGTATTTATCAAATTGGTTTTGTACTTCATAAGAATGAAAGAATGGAATTTCGTGTTGAGGTCTGACTTCTCAATAATGAGAAAAACACAAGATATAATAGACTTAAGAATCTTAGAATCATTACTGATTAAAGAAATAAAACCTGACATGAACAACAAAAATGAACGTCCAGTTACTCTTTATTCACTGAAATAATTTGCATAGATTATCCCTTACCCCCCTCCACTCCCCCACTCACAACGGACATCCAGACATTCAAACCTCCGCAAACTGCTGTCATGTCAACATGACACAGACACATACTCCACACTACACCCATGGAGAAAATAAGTAAGCATAATTTTCCTTCTTATGTTCTATGTTGGTGATCAGCTTGCGTTTTACATTGTTTGCATTACTATTATTTTATAGTTTTTTTATTTGCCTTTTAATTATATATTCAATATTAGTGTAGATAATATATATTTTGTATTTCTCTTATATGCAGATTCTGATGATAGACACAGTTATTAATGTCCGAAAGCTTAACAAATAAATAAATATACGCAAGATGTGGTTTCCTGCTGCCCTGGTCCTCCTGTTTATCATATTTGTAATTGTTATCGTTTTTATCATTATCTCGATCATTATCATCATCATCATCGGTTATTGTCTAGTTTCTTGCACTTATAGATATCATTTAATAAGTCTTTGTAATGCGTTGCATGTGTAAAACTGATAAGGTGATGTATCTGCATCATTGAGGAAGTATTCACGATTTTGCGAAGGCCCGGCTTCCCTCCCTTCGCCTCTTTTCTTAATTTCCTCACTTCTTTCTTCAACTCAGTCACGCGCATATTCGTATATTCGTGCAATGCATGAAAAGGAAACGAAACAACAAAACAAAAACAAAACAAACACCAAATAAAAACAAAACAGGCAAAACTCGTAATCCCATAGACACGTCTACTTTATATGCAGAATTGCACATAGAAATGGAGGCACATGTTGCCAGGAACATAGGATCGCAAACACAGTTTTAGGAGAGCACCTGGATGGCGAATCCAATTACAGCCTTGCAATCAGAAGCCAAATCAAATCTCTTTCCCCCAAAATAAACTGAGATCAGATTGTCCTCCTGCCATACGTTCGTTGGATTTGATGGAAACTAAACTGTTAACTTTTTTCCCTCGATTTTTTTTTTTCATTTACGGCGTTAAAGTAGATGACAGAAGTGTAAAAACAACACCACTTCCCTTTTGAATTTACTGCTAGCTTAGATTAACTTATGAATAATATCCATATTTGATGGTTATATCTAAAACGTTTTCTGTGTGATTTTAATAGTCAAAGTGTGTTAGGTATGAAAGCGTCTGACTGAATATTTGCATCTGAATTCAGTATCTGATGCAATCTCGCCTTGTGCATATACGGTAATTTACCTGCGGTGCACTAACTCCAACGGGGGATAATGCACTATTCTGGTGCAGCGCTAAATTTGCCCCAACATATAATGTCTAGCGAAGGGATATCGCTGGAATTGTAAAAGGATATGAAAGAAGAATATTAAAGGAGGCACACTTGCAAGTTGCAGACGAAGAGCAACAGCTACCTCTACGGAAGGAAACAGGCGGAGAAAATACGTAAGCATATTTTCCCTTCAGCCGCAGAAGAAGCTGACGAACGGCGCGGGAGACTGAGACGACGAGCGCTAGAAACCACAATTTACACGCTCGGGAGGGACGTAGCGGCGTGGAATTACAGAGAAAAGGGTTGAATGTTACATAAGTTGCTCTTGGAAATGACATGTTTAAAACGGGTGAAAGAGAAGATGCAAGGAAGAGAAAGAATATATATCTCATTAGCATCTCTAACGCGAGTTCACAATTCTTGTTTGAGGAAAAGACATTTTTCACTTCTGATCTTGAAAAAAAGTTTGCTCATTTGGTCCCTGCAAAGGACAAGTTTAAAAATCTTTGCGAATAAAAGTTTTTTGGGGGGAAGAAGGATTGAACGAATTAATGCATACGCAACGCCAGTGAGTACGATCGACCGGCCTGCGGCATCGGCCGCGGAAGGACGCAAGCGGACCGGCTGTCGCCTCGCCTCCTGTTTGCCGCTCTGAAATCGCTAGAAAAAAATCCTGTTTGACTATGCTGTGTCTCCTTTCAAAGATATACTAGGTCTTGCGAAGAAGAGGCAAAATTATATTCTAGTCTATCTAGGTTATTGATATTTTTCATTATTATGATTCTGGCTGTCTTTAAATTTCTTTGCATTCACCTGTATATCTTTCTGGTTTAAAGCGATCTACCATCCCGAGATTTTCCTTTCCACCGTCAGACGAAGACCCATCATCCTCATCATGCAGACAATATTCATCATCACCTTTGTAACCTCTTTTCATCGATTACATCCTTTATCTGAGTAAAGTTTTGAAAAGTACTTCCCTTTCACTAATATATCTGAATAGTGGTCATGCTGCTCTCCCATGCTTTGCGAATACTGGAGAACTAAAGCACAATCACCCAGAGGGCTTTCAATTCCCCTAGAGTTAAGGCCCCGCGCTCGGCCCGCCCTACAGACCACGTGCATCAACCGAGAGCGGCGGACAGCACCACTGCCGTCCCACTTACGAGCACTGGCAGCAGTAACGTGCAGTTTAGTATGGATATCAAAGAATTGTCCTGAATTATCGTTGAGCTGGTCAGTTAGCTAGTGCAGCCTTATTTTCTTATATACATAAAATTTCCTGTGCGGGTTCATTGTTGGACCAGATACTTATTGCTGAATAGTGCATGAAAAATACTGTATTACTAAAAACATAAGTGTTTTCAGAAGCTCCTGCCTTTCTACATTTCCATAAATATTGCATGATTAGTCTAGTCTCACACGCCACTGTCCACAGCTCTTTCTCTTTATTCTTACTAATGCTCGTACCACTAATTCGATTACTTGTATCATATTGACATGTTCGTATTTACAGAGTCTATTCGTTTTTCTTTATCATCTAAAGCTAGGCAATGTAAAATTGATGGTTAAATATGTGTGCCTCCCGCTATTTAATTGCGAGAATATGCATTTCTTGAACTTTATATTGCAATATATCTCTT
>NC_091574.1:9261923-9264423 GCF_042767895.1 Penaeus vannamei
AAAGAGACAATGTGTGCTTATGCCTGTTTGTACATAAGGTAGAACTTCTTATATTGTGCAATGAATCTCGGCTCTTGACCCAGAACAAAGAACGTAGCGAGGGGTACAAAGCGGAAGACGTTTCTTCTCGTCTTACCCAAGATCTTGCCTCGAAAACCTCGAGATTGCTGCATCATTTTTCTATTCCGAACAAACATCAGTATTACGACTCAACTAAATTTGGCAAACACGCCATGGGACTAGAGCCGAAAGAAGTGTTCAGCCTGATGGTCCTGATGTTAAACAGAAAGGGGGAACTATAAAATATTTTCTCTTTATTATTCCTCGCCAATATACGTTTTGCATATGCGTTCATCATCTTAAAAGGCAATAATGAGATTTTTTAAATGAACACACCGACACACATGCAATTATGTATCTAGACCTGTGACATTTTCTGCTGTATATTCCGTCAAAACGTGAAGGTAATTTGATATACAGCAATCAAAACCAAACCTAATAACAGGAAAAATCACTAGCGGATATCGGAATGACGAGACACCAACATTATCATTGATATAAGTAGAAAATTTATTATTTCTTTTGATGATAATAGCTATGCTAATATCAATAAGAGTGAGAAAAACTATGCTGACAGCAATATTTTTAAAACTAAGTCATAATGATAATAATGACTAATGAAATTAATTATAAAAATGAAAAAGATGATTACTATACTTTTGATAATTAAATAAACAACAACAAGAATAATGATAACGATAATGATTATGATGATGGTAATAATAATAATAATGATTAGAATAATCATAATGATGTTCATAATAATGAAAAATATAATGGTAATAATGATGATGATAATAATAATAAAAGTAATTATAAGCAAGATAAATATGATAACAGTTAATATAAAGGATAATGATAATAATGATAAATATAATGATAAATATAATGATAATAATAACAATAATAATGAATATTATCATAATGATAACAGAAATAATGATACTATTAGTAATATATTACAACAACAACAACTACTAGCAATAATATCATCATTAATAATAATGATATCAAATGAACAATAATGATAATGATAATCAAAATAATCATCATTAACAACATTCTCACCATTCAGTCGTCATTCAAAATTTAGCAGAACACTCTTCGGCGCAGTTACGTGTGTTAAATAGAATCATATACACAATGCAGAATAGCAAGAAATACAACAGAGAGTAAAAACTGTACACACAATTATTTGATATCATAAAAAATATGCTAGCTATCTAAAGGTTAGCCATTTTATAGAAAAGAACTACAGTTACACATGGGAAACAAGGCAACGGTAAAACAACGTAATTAACAAAACTCATCAAAATCTACAATAAACATACCAGCAGGTTCAGCTTAATTATTAAAACTATTACGAAAACGTAAATCCTTTATTATAATTAAATTTTGTGCATGTACAGGTGTTATATCGTCCAGCTCTGGCTTCGTCCTCGAGATAAACAAGTGGTCTAAAATTATGAGGTTAAATTTGAGTGAGGCAGAGGTCAGAATGTGCAACTCATTTCGTGTGAGTGGAACTGTGAAATAGCAGTGTTCTCTGATGACAGTACAGATAGACTTCCCCATGTATTCTAAGATACAGTGCTGTAAGTGGTACCCGCATACTGGGAACTACATATTGAACATTTATGCTGATAATCAACACAGGATCCCAGAGGAAATGGCAAGCGTTTAGTTTTATTCAAATGAGAATGCTGAGTAGTAGTTGTTTTAGATAGATGTCTAAAATCTGTTAGGAGGAATGTGTCTTTAAAAATGTTCTGAAGTTCCTTATATCAAAAAAGATATACCCATGGTACAGACTGTAATATAACATATGTCTTACAGTTGATGATAGCAGGAGTGTTTATTTTGAAATTTGATATTTTGTAAAAAAAAAAAAATGGCTTTAGGAAACAATTCTCTGCAAAGTGATTATGTAAATATTTAATCTCTTTGTGAAAAATGATATAATCAGAGTAGAAGTATATTCTGTTCATTAATGTTGAAGTAAATAAACTCTGTTTAAAATCAAGTTTAAACAGCTTCGGGGAGATTCAAAAGTAATTTGCACACAACCCTGTAAATATGTGTTTTTCATGTGAGACTGCCATTGTCGTTTATTATGAGAGTGTCTAAAACTGAATTTTATCCAATCTCGTATTCATATTTAAGTTTAATGTTCAGGTGAAAACAAAACGTTCAACTTTTGAGCAGTTTTCAAGTAGGAAAAAATGTATCATCCCCATATCTATGGTACAGACGAGGTTTAAAAACTTCACTGATTGAACCTCTCTTCGTGATATTTAGAAAAGGGTTTTGCATCGGTGGGACTTGTGTGTGTGTGGGGAGGGGGGGGGAGTATAAGTCAATACCGAGTCGACATTTGCCAAATAAAGTGTTTTTGTGTGTAGCTTTTCGTTCAGATGATGTGGATATTCATTTGTATTTA
>NC_091574.1:9306923-9309423 GCF_042767895.1 Penaeus vannamei
ATGGCTGATAAGAGAATGCTCCCCTTGAGCCGCCGAAAACTTAGCAGGTAGGACAGTGTTAACGAGTGTTTTCAAAATGCTTCACCTCTGCTCGCTACACTCTCGTTTCTCTTTGTCTGTCTATAGGTCTCTCTCTAGAGCGCACGCTCGAGCATGATGAGTTACCTGGATGAGTAACCTCATTTAGAGAATGGTTTTAATTCGTTTAAAAATGGAATCAATAAAAATCCACACTGACAAATATGATAATAATATAATAAAATCAACAAAATAAAAATTCTAAAAATGAATATGGGAATTCCTTTCTTTTAGAGAACCATCTTCTCTGCTGATTCATGGCATTTTTCTATTTGATCTTTATGGAGCCTCTCTTAGATTGATATATAATGTTAAAGAAGGAATAAAGATATAAAAGATTTTCTTCCTCTAAAAAAATTAAAATGACTTGAAATAAAATAAAACACATGGTGTATTTGAATGGTTATGGCGAATCCTGTTTTCTTTATGTTGTCCCCGGAAGCATGGAGGGTAGACTTTTCTATCCCGGCCACTCAAGGTTAGGATCTTGGGGTCGAAGCTGTGGCAGGAGTGACCCGCTGTTGCGAGTCTAAATGCGGGTCACTACACAAGCAGCCAACGCCCGAACTCACGACGGCGCTCTACAATGACTCGAAGATATGGTCTATTGTGGACTTACCAGGAGTGAATCCAGATTGCTTCGGCCTCTGGTGCCTCAGTAGGTGGTCTCTGATATGTCTTGTGAGGATGTGGGCGAAGACCTTGCCTGGTATACTGAGCAGTGTGATGCCTCGGTGACTGCTGCAGTCCCATTGGCCCCCCTTCCCCTTCCAGAGAGGGTTGACCACACCCCTCAACAGGTCGGGGGGAACGGCACCAGACCTCCAGATGGCAGCCAGGACAGCATGTAACCCACCTGCCATAGGTTCATCACCAGCCTTTAACAGTTCAGCCTGGATGCCGCATACACCTGCTGCTTTACCACTTTTCAGCTTGGAGATCGCCCCCTTAACTTCAGTTAGGAAGGGAGGAACCTCACTGAGGGGTGGGTCTGGCATCGGGATCTCGGCATTACCCGCATCAAAGTTAATTGTTGGTGGATCAATCTGGTACAGATGCTTAAAATACTGAGCCCAATGTTCCCGCATCGCAATAGGATCTGAGACGATCTGGCCACTTACTAACAGGGTTCGTCAGACTGTCGAGCATTGTGAAGCTACCAGAGATTGCTTCAGCAAACCCATGGATGGTGACTGTTGCTGTGGCCCGACCAATAATAGGTGCAGCCACCTACACTGGTCATGCCGCTGCCAGGTCTTCTCACCTCCGAGAGAGCAGCCACCTCAACTTTCAGCCTCCCCAGTTCTCTTGACAGTAGAGGCAACCACTCATCCTGACACAAAGACCAGATGTTCCAAGCCCCCACCCTGACTTCCCGCCTGATGATTAACCTCAAGCAGTCACTCCAGGTGGACAAGTAGTTCCCGCTCCCAGTCTGTGCTCCAGCAGTTGCCCTCCCAACAGGGCCCACAGCCCGCCTCACTAGCTGGATGGGAGGGACTTTTCCATTTCTACATAACACTGCCGATTGGTTATATCTGGGGTAGGAGGACTGGTAAGGCCCACCTCCCCCGAGCCTCCCATTAACCCCAGGGGGCCTAGGGGCAGGAGCTGGTACAGGGCCAGGGCATGTCCACATATCGGTGGGCCATGACCCTGAATCTCTGGGGCCTCCTGCTGCTCCGAGATCCCCCACAGTTTACCCTGGGACCGCAAGGTACCCAGTTACTATGGGAGGCACTGCAGAAGTCTCGAGGTTGGAGAGGCTATGTTCTGGCAGGGGGAGGCTTATGCAGGGCTGCTCCCTTTTTCGCACTAGGCTAGCCAGTGGTGGTAGCTGCAAGCGAGAAGGCATGCAAGCACTTAACACAAACTGGACTACCACACCATCGCTTCATATTACCCTGTGCGTGAAGCACCCTCCCATATATATATATATGTATATATATATATATATATATATATATATATATATATATATATATATATATATATATATACACGCATATATATAAACATATACATATATATTTACACACACACACACACACACACATATATATATTTATAATCACAGTAAATTCTATGGTGTTAATCAGTATTGGAAAACATAGCCAATACTTTTTTTTATATAAAAGAAAGACAGAATAAAGAAAATCAAAATATTATTGAAAATTACAAAACATGTGATGACCCTGCAAGGTATTACACAATTTATAAGCTCTTTTCATATTTTCTCTAAGATCAGCTCATATTAGCCATCTTTTTTCATCATTTATCATAGAAGAAAACATAACCTCCTCACAGGAAGGGGGAAGACATGAAAAGCCAGACGTGAAGGAACTCGATACTCAAGATGCTCTCCTCATTTCTCTCCGTATCTTTGTCTCCATGGTTACGAAGCTAAACTTGATATTTCCAA
>NC_091574.1:9334423-9336923 GCF_042767895.1 Penaeus vannamei
ACGCAAGACCGCTGCCCTCTGCACACTACCGCTCATCGGCCTTGTCACTGGGGTGCCAACTACGGGATTCGTCCCACCAAAACTCCAGCCTCCGACTTCCACAAGCTCCTGCCTTCAGAAGCAACTTCGAGGAGACAACCAACAAACGCAGAATATACGACCACAACAAAGAGAGAATACCAAGAAAACAACCAAATCAAGCCACCTTGTGTTTTTACCTGACACCTTTTACACTGCTTGCCGAGTTGCTAACTACAACCGTTTCAAGCACTCACCAAGTACGCAAGACAATTCACGTGTACCACCGCGAAACAAGGTCAATTGGGGCACATCGCCCTACGAGGGAATTGCAGGCCCAACCGTGAGTCTGGGAATACTTTGAAAAGGCATTGACGAAGGACCCCCACCCTACACCTGCCGACGGACCACCACCTCAGCACGCTGTCGTCACCACAAACTTCCCCCAACTTAGAGAACTGTTTAAAGGTGCATTTATTTATGATAATTAGGACGACATATTTTCCAATTTATTTCTGTATATTCTTTTCTTGTTCTCACTTCTCACCGTCAATCACCACCCTCCTTCGTGTACTAATTCTTCATCGCTTTCCTTTTTTTCTTCATCTCTCAGCTTTCCGAAATATCCATATCGAGAAAACTAAACCTCAAGAATGATTTGCAATTACGATCTCGCAATCTGGCTGATGCATACATCCTTGGCATTCCCACAGACTTCATATGCTACTCCGAACAAGCACACACACGTGACTCAACGCCTCCACGAAAGTGGACACAAACACGAAACTACACTACCATCACTCACACCTGCCTCCTCACCCCCCCCTTTGTCAAACCTATTCCTAACAGCCCCTGAAAACATTAACAACCTCTTGCCTGCTAACAAAACTACCATATCTTCTGGTGTTAACCCCATCGAGACAATTACTAAAATTAATGGCTCTAATTACCCTCCCTCAGCATCCCAGCAATAAGGGGAACGTCTGATTTTTTCGGCATTTTCGCCCATCTTGCCGAAATTGAGTTAGATACATTTCCAAAGAGTTCCAGGGCCTCCGCTTCTCCCTGTACTTGTATATCGTTATTTCACGGGAGTGTTAGTGTGAAAGATGGGTGTGTCGCCCCGTAGAATTACAACAAGCGCCTGACGAGAAAACACCTGTTGGGTGAGTGGCAGGCGAGCCCTGTGGTGCTCCGGCGACGAAGCAAGCGGTACCGTCAGACAGGAGAACGATAATTTTTTCGACTAGTAATATACGTGGTAAAACCCTATTAGAGCAACGATGAAAGTAAATAATAGATAATTATATCATATGCAAGTATTTCATACATAATTTCTTATCTAAAATATGAAAAATAAAAGGGGAAAAAAAACTTTTTTACGCATTTTTAGTTCGATTTTAATGTAATATGGCTCATTGTGTAGTTAATAATAGATCTATTACATGTTGTAATAAGGATTTGCAATATTTTCATGCTTCTTATAAAAGTGACATAAATTTTCTAAAGACCCTTTTAGGTTGTTGAAATAGTCGCCTTCGTAAAATATTCACACACAAAAACAGAAGGCCGACTTCTATAAACTGGCTTCCGTATATTGTAGTAGAAATATTGTTCTATGCAGATATGAAATCAGATTTTTTTTTTTTTTTTTTTTTTTTTAGATTTTGAAGAAATTTTGTAGAAAAATAAAATATCTACTTGTTCGAGAGGGTTTTTGCTATTTTTGTCTGTGTTTCATGTAAAAGTGAGATATGTAAGAAAAATTTTACTCTTTTTTTTTCTCTTGAAGTCGCCAACTTCGGAATCGAAAGAAACCCTTCCAAACAAGTTCTAGCTACAGTATAGTTCTGTCGAAAAATCTAATAAAATTGAATGTTTTATTGTTTAGAAGATGGGGAGTTTTCCCCACCCGCTGCATTTTCAACATTTCAGTTTTTTTGACAATAATTCAAAAACCGTTTGTGACCACAGAGATCAGGCGAGGGTCTAAATAAAAGGGTGTGAGTTTCATTAAAATCAGCGGAAAAAAAAAACTTTCAGACATCTTTAAGTGGAAACCAGTCTCATCTTCCCACCAATGTCTTCCTTTTTGGCTAAAGTAAGAACAACACTGGCTGAATAACTCCACAACCTAAGTGAAATCCCAAACTTCTGTCCCATCTATTCAAACCTTTAAGAAAATGATAAATTGTTTACTGACCTGATAACTGAAACAATACTTTACTCAACCCTCCCGAGAGAATTAGTCGAGACTGTCTGCCACAATTACAACCCACCCAAGGACGAACATATGATCTGTGTTAGCTATGCCATAACTTGTAGTAGAATGCACATGGACAAGCCAATAAGCACAGCCAATGCACATGCGAAATGAGTTGCATTTCCTCAGGAGATCAACTCACAAGAGCGCACAGAGTCATCCTGCCACTCACCCAACTAGCGTCCTGGGCACTCCCCCAACAGATTTTCCCCCACCCAG
>NC_091574.1:9417369-9427369 GCF_042767895.1 Penaeus vannamei
TCCCGTCATCCCTGGTCACCAATCCAAGCCCAGCCATCCCTGGTCACCAATCCCAGCCCAGTCATCCCTGGTCACCAATCCCAGCCCAGTCATCCCTGATCACCAATCCAGGCCCAGTCATCCCTGGTCACCAATCCAAGCCCAGTCATCCCTGGTCACCAATCCCAGCCCAGTCATCCCTGGTCACCAATCCCAGTCCCGTCATCCCTGGTCACCAATCCCAGTCCCGTCATCCCTGGTCACCAATCCCAGCCCAGTCATCCCTGGTCACCAATCCCAGTCCCGTCATCCCTGGTCACCAATCCCAGTCCCGTCATCCCTGGTCACCAATCCCAGCCCAGTCATCCCTGGTCACCAATCCCAGCCCAGTCATCCCTGGTCACCAATCCCAGCCGCGTCATCCCTGGTCACCAATCCCAGTCCAGTCATCCCTGGTCACCAATCCCAGCCCAGTCATCCCTGGTCACCAATCCCAGCCCAGTCATCCCTGGTCACCAATCCCAGCCCAGTCATCCCTGGTCACCAATCCCAGCCCAATCATCCCTGGTCACCAATCCCAGTCCAGTCATCCCTGGTCACCAATCCCAGTCCAGTCATCCCTGGTCACCAATCCCAGCCCAGTCATCCCTGGTCACCAATCCCAGTCCCGTCATCCCTGGTCACCAATCCCAGCCCAGTCATCCCTGATCACCAATCCCAGCCCAGTCATCCCTGGTCACCAATCCCAGCCCAATCATCCCTGGTCACCAATCCCAGCCCAGTCATCCCTGGTCACCAATCCCAGCCCAGTCATCCCTGGTCACCAATCCCTGTCCCGTCATCCCTGGTCACCAATCCCAGTCCCGTCATCCCTGGTCACCAATCCCAGTCCCGTCATCCCTGGTCACCAATCCCAGTCCCGTCATCCCTGGTCACCAATCCCACCCCAGTCATCCTTGGTCACCAATCCCAGTCCAGTCATCCCTGGTCACCAATCCCAGTCCCGTCATCCCTGGTCACCAATCCAAGCCCAGCCATCCCTGGTCACCAATCCCAGCCCAGTCATCCCTGGTCACCAATCCCAGCCGCGTCATCCCTGGTCACCAATCCCAGTCCAGTCATCCCTGGTTACCAATCCCAGCCCAGTCATCCCTGGTCACCAATCCCAGCCCAGTCATCCCTGGTCACCAATCCCTGTCCCGTCATCCCTGGTCACCAATCCCAGTCCCGTCATCCCTGGTCACCAATCCCAGTCCCGTCATCCCTGGTCACCAATCCCAGTCCCGTCATCCCTGGTCACCAATCCCACCCCAGTCATCCCTGGTCACCAATCCCAGTCCAGTCATCCCTGGTCACCAATCCCAGTCCCGTCATCCCTGGTCACCAATCCAAGCCAAGCCATCCCTGGTCACCAATCCCAGCCCAGTCATCCCTGGTCACCAATCCCAGCCGCGTCATCCCTGGTCACCAATCCCAGTCCAGTCATCCCTGGTTACCAATCCCAGTCCAGTCATCCCTGGTCACCAATCCCAGTCCCGTCATCCCTGGTCACCAATCCCAGTCCAGTCATCCCTGGTCACCAATCCCAGTCCAGTCATCCCTGGTCACCAATCCCAGCCGCGTCATCCCTGGTCACCAATCCCAGTCCAGTCATCCCTGGTCACCAATCCTAGCCCAGTCATCCCTGGTCACCAATCCCAGTCCAGTCAGCCCTGATCACCAACCCAAGCCCAATCATCCCTGGTCACCAATCCCAGCCCAGTCATCCCTGGTCACCAATCCCAGTCCCGTCATCCCTGGTCACCAATCCCAGCCGCGTCATCCCTGGTCACCAATCCCAGTCCAGTCATCCCTGGTCACCAATCCCAGTCCAGTCATCCCTGGTCACCAATACCAGTCCAGTCATCCCTGGTCACCAATCCCAGTCCAGTCATCCCTGGTCACCAATCCCAGTCCCGTCATCCCTGGTCACCAATCCCAGTCCAGTCATCCCTGGTCACCAATACCAGTCCAGTCATCCCTGGTCACCAATCCCAGCCCAGTCATCCCTGGTCACCAATCCCAGTCCCGTCATCCCTGGTCACCAATCCCAGTCCCGTCATCCCTGGTCACCAATCCCAGTCCAGTCATCCCTGGTCACCAATCCCAGTCCAGTCATCCCTGGTCACCAATCCCAGTCCAGTCATCCCTGGTCACCAATCCCACCCCAGTCATCCCTGGTCACCAATCCCAGTCCAGTCATCCCTGGTCACCAATACCAGTCCAGTCATCCCTGGTCACCAATCCCAGCCCAGTCATCCCTGGTCACCAATCCCAGTCCAGTCATCCCTGGTCACCAATCCCAGTCCAGTCATCCCTGGTCACCAATCCCAGTCCAGTCATCCCTGGTCACCAATCCCAGTCCAGTCATCCCTGGTCACCAATACCAGTCCAGTCATCCCTGGTCACCAATCCCAGTCCAGTCATCCCTGGTCACCAATCCCAGTCCAGTCATCCCTGGTCACCAATCCCAGTCCAGTCATCCCTGGTCACCAATACCAGTCCAGTCATCCCTGGTCACCAATCCTAGCCCAGTCATCCCTGGTCACCAATCCCAGTCCCGTCATCCCTGGTCACCAATCCCAGTCCCGTCATCCCTGGTCACCAATCCCAGTCCAGTCATCCCTGGTCACCAATCCCAGTCCAGTCATCCCTGGTCACCAATCCCCGTCCAGTCATCCCTGGTCACCAATCCCAGTCCCGTCATCCCTGGTCACCAATCCCAGTCCAGTCATCCCTGGTCACCAATCCCAGTCCAGTCATCCCTGGTCACCAATCACAGCCGCGTCATCCCTGGTCACCAATCCCAGTCCAGTCATCCCTGGTCACCAATCCCAGCCCAATCATCCCTGGTCACCAATCCCAGTCCCGTCATCCCTGGTCACCAATCCCAGTCCCGTCATCCCTGGTCACCAATCCCACCCCAGTCATCCCTGGTCACCAATCCCAGTCCAGTCATCCCTGGTCACCAATCCCAGTCCCGTCATCCCTGGTCACCAATCCAAGCCCAGTCATCCCTGGTCACCAATCCCAGCCCAGTCATCCCTGGTCACCAATCCCAGCCCAATCATCCCTGGTCACCAATCCCAGCCCAGTCATCCCTGGTCACCAATCCCAGCCCAGTCATCCCTGGTCACCAATCCCTGTCCCGTCATCCCTGGTCACCAATCCCAGTCCCGTCATCCCTGGTCACCAATCCCAGTCCCGTCATCCCTGGTCACCAATCCCAGTCCCGTCATCCCTGGTCACCAATCCCAGTCCCGTCATCCCTGGTCACCAATCCCAGCCCAGTCATCCCTGGTCACCAATCCCTGTCCCGTCATCCCTGGTCACCAATCCCAGTCCCGTCATCCCTGGTCACCAATCCCAGTCCCGTCATCCCTGGTCACCAATCCCAGCCCAGTCATCCCTGGTCACCAATCCCTGTCCCGTCATCCCTGGTCACCAATCCCAGTCCCGTCATCCCTGGTCACCAATCCCAGCCGCGTCATCCCTGGTCACCAATCCCAGTCCAGTCATCCCTGGTTACCAATCCCAGCCCAGTCATCCCTGGTCACCAATCCCTGTCCCGTCATCCCTGGTCACCAATCCCAGTCCCGTCATCCCTGGTCACCAATCCCAGCCGCGTCATCCCTGGTCACCAATCCCAGTCCAGTCATCCCTGGTTACCAATCCCAGCCCAGTCATCCCTGGTCACCAATCCCTGTCCCGTCATCCCTGGTCACCAATCCCAGTCCCGTCATCCCTGGTCACCAATCCCAGTCCCGTCATCCCTGGTCACCAATCCCAGTCCCGTCATCCCTGGTCACCAATCCCAGTCCCGTCATCCCTGGTCACCAATCCCAGCCCAGTCATCCCTGGTCACCAATCCCTGTCCCGTCATCCCTGGTCACCAATCCCAGTCCCGTCATCCCTGGTCACCAATCCCAGCCCAGTCATCCCTGGTCACCAATCCCTGTCCCGTCATCCCTGGTCACCAATCCCTGTCCCGTCATCCCTGGTCACCAATCCCAGTCCCGTCATCCCTGGTCACCAATCCCAGCCGCGTCATCCCTGGTCACCAATCCCAGTCCAGTCATCCCTGGTTACCAATCCCAGCCCAGTCATCCCTGGTCACCAATCCCAGCCCAGTCATCCCTGGTCACCAATCCCAGCCCAGTCATCCCTGGTCACCAATCCCAGTCCAGTCATCCCTGGTTACCAATCCCAGTCCAGTCATCCCTGGTCACCAATCCCAGTCCCGTCATCCCTGGTCACCAATCCCAGTCCAGTCATCCCTGGTCACCAATCCCAGTCCAGTCATCCCTGGTCACCAATCCCAGCCGCGTCATCCCTGGTCACCAATCCCAGTCCAGTCATCCCTGGTCACCAATCCCAGCCCAGTCATCCCTGGTCACCAATCCCAGTCCAGTCAGCCCTGATCACCAACCCAAGCCCAATCATCCCTGGTCACCAATCCCACCACAGTCATCCCTGGTCACCAATCCCAGTCCCGTCATCCCTGGTCACCAATCCCAGCCGCGTCATCCCTGGTCACCAATCCCAGTCCAGTCATCCCTGGTTACCAATCCCACCCCAGTCATCCCTGGTCACCAATCCCAGCCCAGTCATCCCTGGTCACCTATCCCAGCCCAGTCATCCCTGGTCACCAGTCCCACCCCAGTCATCCTTGGTCACCAATCCCACCCCAGTCATCCCTGGTCACCAATACCAGTCCAGTCATCCCTGGTCACCAATCCCAGTCCCGTCATCCCTGGTCACCAATCCCAGTCCCGTCATCCCTGGTCACCAATCCCAGCCCAGTCATCCCTGGTTACCAATCCCACCACAGTCATCCCTGGTCACCAATCCCAGCCCAGTCATCCCTGGTCACCAATCCCAGTCCCGTCATCCCTGGTCACCAATCCCAGCCGCGTCATCCCTGGTCACCAATCCCAGTCCAGTCATCCCTGGTTACCAATCCCAGCCCAGTCATCCCTGGTCACCAATCCCAGCCCAGTCATCCCTGGTCACCTATCCCAGCCCAGTCATCCCTGGTCATCAGTCCCACCCCAGTCATCCCTGGTCACCAATACCAGCCCAGTCATCCCTGGTCACCAATCCCACCCCAGTCATCCCTGGTCACCAATCCCACCCCAGTCATCCCTGGTCACCAATACCAGCCCAGTCATCCCTGGTCACCTATCCCAGCCCAGTCATCCCTGGTCACCAGTCCCACCCCAGTCATCCCTGGTCACCAATACCAGTCCAGTCATCCCTGGTCACCAATCCCACCCAGTCATCCTTGGTCACCAATCCCAGCCCAGTCATCCCTGGTCACCAATACCAGTCCAGTCATCCCTGGTCACCAATCCCAGTCCCGTCATCCCTGGTCACCAATCCCAGTCCCGTCATCCCTGGTCACCAATCCCAGTCCCGTCATCCCTGGTCACCAATCCCAGCCCAGTCATCCCTGGTCACCAATCCCAGTCCCGTCATCCCTGGTCACCAATCCCAGTCCCGTCATCCCTGGTCACCAATCCCAGCCCAGTCATCCCTGGTCACCAATCCCAGTCCCGTCATCCCTGGTCACCAATCCCAGCCCAGTCATCCCTGGTCACCAGTCCCAGTCCCGTCATCCCTGGTCACCAATCCCAGCCCAGTCATCCCTGATCACCAATCCCAGCCCAGTCATCCCTGGTCACCAATCCCAGTCCCGTCATCCCTGGTCACCAATCCCAGCCCAGTCATCCCTGGTCACCAATCCCAGTCCCGTCATCCCTGGTCACCAATCCCAGCCCAGTCATCCCTGGTCACCAATCCCAGTCCCGTCATCCCTGGTCACCAATCCCAGCCCAGTCATCCCTGGTTACCAATCCCAGCCCAGTCATCCCTGGTCACCAGTCCCAGTCCCGTCATCCCTGGTCACCAATCCCAGCCCAGTCATCCCTGATCACCAATCCCAGCCCAGTCATCCCTGGTCACCAATCCCAGTCCCGTCATCCCTGGTCACCAATCCCAGCCCAGTCATCCCTGGTCACCAATCCCAGTCCCGTCATCCCTGGTCACCAATCCCAGCCCAGTCATCCCTGGTCACCAATCCCAGCCCAGTCATCCCTGGTCACCAATCCCAGCCCAGTCATCCCTGGTCACCAATCCCAGCCCAGTCATCCCTGATCACCAATCCCAGCCCAGTCATCCCTGGTCACCAATCCCAGTCCCGTCATCCCTGGTCACCAATCCCAGCCCAGTCATCCCTGGTCACCAATCCCAGTCCCGTCATCCCTGGTCACCAATCCCAGCCCAGTCATCCCTGGTCACCAATCCCAGTCCCGTCATCCCTGGTCACCAATCCCAGTCCAGTCATCCCTGGTTACCAATCCCACCCCAGTCATCCCTGGTCACCAATCCCAGCCCAGTCATCCCTGGTCACCTATCCCAGCCCAGTCATCCCTGGTCACCAGTCCCACCCCAGTCATCCTTGGTCACCAATCCCACCCCAGTCATCCCTGGTCACCAATACCAGTCCAGTCATCCCTGGTCACCAATCCCAGTCCCGTCATCCCTGGTCACCAATCCCAGCCCAGTCATCCCTGGTTACCAATCCCAGCCCAGTCATCCCTGGTCACCAGTCCCAGTCCCGTCATCCCTGGTCACCAATCCCAGCCCAGTCATCCCTGGTCACCAATCCCAGCCCAGTCATCCCTGGTTACCAATCCCAGCCCAGTCATCCCTGGTCACCAATCCCAGCCCAGTCATCCCTGGTCACCTATCCCAGCCCAGTCATCCCTGGTCACCAGTCCCAGTCCCGTCATCCCTGGTCACCAATCCCAGCCCAGTCATCCCTGGTCACCAATCCCAGTCCCGTCATCCCTGGTCACCAATCCCAGTCCCGTCATCCCTGGTCACCAATCCCAGTCCCGTCATCCCTGGTCACCAATCCCACCACAGTCATCCCTGGTCACCAATCCCACCCCAGTCATCCCTGGTCACCAATCCCAGTCCAGTCATCCCTGGTCACCAATCCCAGTCCCGTCATCCCTGGTCACCAATCCAAGCCCAGCCATCCCTGGTCACCAATCCCAGCCCAGTCATCCCTGGTCACCAATCCCAGTCCCGTCATCCCTGGTCACCAATCCCAGTCCCGTCATCCCTGGTCACCAATCCCAGCCCAGTCATCCCTGGTCACCAATCCCAGTCCCGTCATCCCTGGTCACCAATCCCAACCCAGTCATCCCTGGTCACCAATCCCAGCCCAGTCATCCTTGGTCACCAATCCCAGTCCCGTCATCCCTGGTCACCAATCCCAGTCCCGTCATCCCTGGTCACCAATCCAAGCCCAGCCATCCCTGGTCACCAATCCCAGCCCAGTCATCCCTGGTCACCAATCCCAGTCCCGTCATCCCTGGTCACCAATCCCAGTCCCGTCATCCCTGGTCACCAATCCAAGCCCAGCCATCCCTGGTCACCAATCCCAGCCCAGTCATCCCTGGTCACCAATCCCAGTCCCGTCATCCCTGGTCACCAATCCCAGTCCCGTCATCCCTGGTCACCAATCCCAGCCCAGTCATCCCTGGTCACCAATCCCAGTCCCGTCATCCCTGGTCACCAATCCCAACCCAGTCATCCCTGGTCACCAATCCCACCCCAGTCATCCTTGGTCACCAATCCCAGTCCCGTCATCCCTGGTCACCAATCCCACCCCAGTCATCCCTGGTCACCAATCCCAGTCCAGTCATCCCTGGTCACCAATCCCAGTCCCGTCATCCCTGGTCACCAATCCCAGCCCAGTCATCCCTGATCACCAATCCCAGCCCAGTCATCCCTGGTCACCAATCCCAGCCCAATCATCCCTGGTCACCAATCCCAGCCCAGTCATCCCTGATCACCAATCCCAGCCCAGTCATCCCTGGTCACCAATCCCAGCCCAATCATCCCTGGTCACCAATCCCAGCCCAGTCATCCCTGGTCACCAATCCCAGTCCCGTCATCCCTGGTCACCAATCCCAGCCCAGTCATCCCTGGTCACCAATCCTACCCCAGTCATCCCTGGTCACCAATCCCAGCCCAGTCATCCCTGGTCACCAATCCCAGCCCAATCATCCCTGGTCACCAATCCCAGCCCAGTCATCCCTGATCACCAATCCCAGCCCAGTCATCCCTGGTCACCAATCCCAGTCCCGTCATCCCTGGTCACCAATCCCACCCCAGTCATCCCTGGTCACCAATCCCAGTCCAGTCATCCCTGGTCACCAATCCCAGCCCAGTCATCCCTGGTCACCAATCCCAGCCCAGTCATCCCTGGTCACCAATCCCAGTCCAGTCATCCCTGGTCACCAATACCAGTCCAGTCATCCCTGGTCACCAATCCCAGTCCAGTCATCCCTGGTCACCAATCCCAGTCCCGTCATCCCTGGTCACCAATCCCAGCTCAGTCATCCCTGGTCACCAATCCCAGTCCAGTCATCCCTGGTCACCAATCCCAGTCCAGTCATCCCTGGTCACCATTCCCAGCCCAGTCATCCCTGGTCACCAATCCCACCCCAGTCATCCCTGGTCACCAATCCCAGCCCAGTCATCCCTGGTCACCAATCCCACCCCAGTCATCCCTGGTCACCAATCCCAGCCCAGTCATCCCTGGTCACCTATCCCACCCCAGTCATCCCTGGTCACCAATCCCAGTCCAGTCATCCCTGGTCACCAATCCCAGCCCAGTCATCCCTGGTCACCAATCCCACCCCAGTCATCCCTGGTCACCAATCCCAGTCCAGTCATCCCTGGTCACCAATCCCAGTCCCGTCATCCCTGGTCACCAATCCCAGCCCAGTCATCCCTGGTCACCAATCCCAGCCCAGTCATCCCTGGTCACCAATCCCAGCCCAGTCATCCCTGGTCACCAATCCCAGTCCCGTCATCCCTGGTCACCAATCCCAGCCCAGTCATCCCTGGTCACCAATCCCAGCCCAGTCATCCCTGGTCACCAATCCCAGCCCAGTCATCCCTGGTCACCAATCCCAGCCCAGTCATCCCTGGTCACCAATCCCAGCCCAGTCATCCCTGGTCACCAATCCCAGCCCAGTCATCCCTGGTCACCAATCCCAGCCCAGTCATCCCTGGTCACCAATCCCAGCCCAGTCATCCCTGGTCACCAATCCCAGCCCAGTCATCCCTGGTCACCAATCCCAGCCCAGTCATCCCTGGTCACCAATCCCAGCCCAGTCATCCCTGGTCACCAATCCCAGCCCAGTCATCCCTGGTCACCAATCCCAGCCCAGTCATCCCTGGTCACCAATCCCAGCCCAGTCATCCCTGGTCACCAATCCCAGCCCAGTCATCCCTGGTCACCAATCCCAGCCCAGTCATCCCTGGTCACCAATCCCAGCCCAGTCATCCCTGGTCACCAATCCCAGCCCAGTCATCCCTGGTCACCAATCCCAGCCCAGTCATCCCTGGTCACCAATCCCAGCCCAGTCATCCCTGGTCACCAATCCCAGCCCAGTCATCCCTGGTCACCAATCCCAGCCCAGTCATCCCTGGTCACCAATCCCAGCCCAGTCATCCCTGGTCACCAATCCCAGCCCAGTCATCCCTGGTCACCAATCCCAGCCCAGTCATCCCTGGTCACCAATCCCAGCCCAGTCATCCCTGGTCACCAATCCCAGCCCAGTCATCCCTGGTCACCAATCCCAGCCCAGTCATCCCTGGTCACCAATCCCAGCCCAGTCATCCCTGGTCACCAATCCCAGCCCAGTCATCCCTGGTCACCAATCCCAGCCCAGTCATCCCTGGTCACCAATCCCAGCCCAGTCATCCCTGGTCACCAATCCCAGCCCAGTCATCCCTGGTCACCAATCCCAGCCCAGTCATCCCTGGTCACCAATCCCAGCCCAGTCATCCCTGGTCACCAATCCCAGCCCAGTCATCCCTGGTCACCAATCCCAGCCCAGTCATCCCTGGTCACCAATCCCAGCCCAGTCATCCCTGGTCACCAATCCCAGCCCAG
>NC_091574.1:9464869-9469869 GCF_042767895.1 Penaeus vannamei
AATAGTATTTCTTTGATTTTCATAATCATTATTATCAATATTATTATCATCTTTGTCACTATTACCATTACTTTTCATCATCACTGGGGAGCTGATCCCGACGGCGGGACACCCTTTGTTTCCACCTCCGAGGGTCTCTCGTGGTGAGCCGCTGGGCAAGGCCTCGGCGTGTCTATAGCTCTTCACAAAAGGTCTGATCAATCTCCTACAGCTATCACAAGCTGGTGGGCAGGATTATCCTGAAGGATGCAAGGCGGGCGCCCGAATAGCCTGAGCTTTTGTTATTATATCAACTGCCATCTTAGCCGTTATTACTTTTATAATCATTATTACTGATATTATCTTTACTATATATCATGGATTTTATTGTTGGTGTTTCTCACATTATTGGTACTAATCCCATTATTATCATTGTTGCTGTTTTTATTACTAATATTATCATTATCATTATTATTATTATCATTAATATTACCATTATCATTACTGATATAATTATAATTAAAATCATTTTCAGTATTATGATTATCATCAAAGTTATTGTTATTATTATTATCAAATTTATTTTTATCATTACTATTATCAATATTATTATTTATATTATTATCGTCCTGATAATTATCACTGATATTATCATTACTATCATTGCCATAATAGGTATCGGTACTAATTGAAGAAGAAGGAAGACTATTATCATTAACATAAAATAATTTTGATTTTCATTATTGGCATTATAATGTTTGATGTTATGTACTCCATTATGGCAATTGCAATTATTATCATTATTATTTATTTTTTCATTGTAATTCTTCTTTTTATTAAATATATCACCATAATCATTATTCTCATTATTATTATTATTATTAACATTAATGTGGTTGAGGTTGCTTTTATTACCATCATCGTTCTCATCATCATATGAATTATTATTATTATAATTTTCACTATCATTATTATTGCTATTATTATTACTATTATAATCATTATTATTGTCATCGTTGTAATTACTATCATTTGTATTTGTTGATATGATGACATTATCATCATTATCATTATCATTTTTATCAATTATTATTATTGTTGATGTCATTATTAGGATGATGATTATTATCTCCGCCAATGAGGTTATGTTTTTGGTAGCACTGGTAAGTTTGTTTATTCGTCAACAGAATACCTCAAAACGTTATGTACAGATTTTTATTATTTTTTTTACAGCCGTGAAAAATCATGATCCGAATTTTTCCCTCTATTGCATTGTTTATAGAGGTAATAATAATAAAAATGTTTGCAGGCGTCACTCATGTACTTGAGAAAGAAGTGAATTTCATGTAAATTTTTAAGCGTGATTATTTCTATTGCATCAATGACTATGGCATTGGCGGAGGCATGTGCTCTGTAAGTGCTTGTAATTATTCATATTATCATTATTATCATTATCATTGTCATCAGCATCATTATCATCATCATTATAATTATTATAATCATTAAATCATTGTTTTTACCGTCGCTAAAGAGGTCATGTTTTGGGCTGCGTTGGTTAGTTTTTGTGGTTAACATGATAAAAAGTTATGAACAGATTTTTATGATTTTTTTTTACCGGAGGTGTGGCTTAGGGAAACACGGACGTCACCAGTGTCCTCGAAGGGAAGAAGGGATTTTAATGTAATTCTGGTGTGAATATTTGCATTGCATCAGCCACCGTCTTGCTTTAAGGCCCTATCGCGCTATCACTTTTTCCGTCAATTTTTGTGTTTCTGAATGAACTTTCCGTATGCGAATCGACTGACCCTATCGCATTACCAAGGCGGCAAGCATTGCCCATGTAAACAAACATGGCGCTAACGAAGCGAGGTCCCGGGAATCACACGTGCATTCTCATGCATATTACGTTATTTTAAATAAATATGATGTATATTTTTATACCAATGTTTTATAATATTAGCTTAAGTTTACATTCAATCATTCTATCAAATTTATTAATAAAAACATTCTAGCTGTATAGATGCTTCACAACACAAGATCAAGACGGAAATTAGTCAGACGGAAACTTCCGCAACTGTCGTCGTCTGCGAGGTGTTCTGTTTGCAGGCGATGCGTGCGGAAATCCTCAAATTAAGACAGAAACGGAAAAAATTGACGGAATAAGTGTAATGTGATAGGGCCTTGAAGGCCCAATCACACTAACAATTTTTCCGTCAATTTCTGAGGTTCCGTCTGAATTTGAGGCTTTCCGCAAGGGTCGTCTACACACACGTCTACAAGGTCTATATAAGTACTTATATAGACCTTGCTCAGACCAAGACGGTTACGACCGTTTCCGTCTGACTAATTTCCCTGTTGATCTTGTGCTATTAATAAATTAGATAGGATGAGTGAATGTAAACATAAGCTAACATTTTAGAACATTCGTATATAAATATATATCATCATATTTCTTTAAAATAACGTAATATGTATGAGAACGTTCGTACGATTCCCAGGACCTCACTCCGATGGCGCCATGTTTGTTTACATGATTTTCTTACAGAGTTCCTTCGGAAACGCAAAAAATTGACGGAAAAAGTGCTAGTGTGACAGGGCCTTGAATGGCAGGGCCTTTATCGGAGGTATGCGATCTCTGAGTGCTTCTAGTCATTGTTATTATTATTACCATTTTTATGATAATAACAATACTGATAATCATAGTGATTATTTTTCTATTTTGATTATTATGATTTCTATTATTACCATCATCATCGTTATGATTACCATTCTTCTTCTTATCATCACTATTTTTATTTTCACTATTGCTATTATTATTATTATCATTCTTATCATCATCATTAACATTGGTACTATCATTACCATTAGTATTATCATAATTACTCCAACATTATCATCATTAGTAGTGAGTAGCAGCAGCAGCAGTTACTGAAGCAGTAGCAGTAGCAGAAGTAGTAATAATAATTGCAGCAACAATATTATAATTATAACTATTAAACATTATAATTTCTAGTATCTTGAATATCATAATGATGTCATTGTTGTTACTACCATCACCTTCATTGTGGTTATTTGTAGTATCATGATCATATTTGTTGTTCTTTTATTTGATGGTCGTTACTGTTAGATTCCTTACCATAACATCTATGATAAAGCCTTTACTCCATTGGTATTCAGAAGAAAACGCTTCGTATTAGAGAGTAATGACAATAAATACACCTGTAATCAGCTACAGATATTGAAACCACAATGATCATATCATTTATAAGAGAATGAGACAGGGAACAGGAAACCGATGCCCTAAATGTTATAGAGATAGACAAGTGAGTGAGTGAAAGAGAGAGAGAGAGAGAGAGAGAGAGAGAGAGAGAGAGAGAGAGAGAGAGAGAGAGAGAGAGAGAGAGAGAGAGAGAGAGAATGGAAATATCCCAATAAGGTCAAAGGGGCAAAGAATGCTCGATGGCACTGACCTGCTCATCCCGGGGACGATGTTGGGCGCCACTTGGCTGCCCCCCAAAGGCCAGTGGAAAAGGATGCTGTCTAACTCATCCTCCTCCTCTTCCATAACACCTCCCTGCCCGAGGAGCGGCTTATGAGGCCCCCAATCCTCCATTGTGCCGCCCCAGGGGGCTCCAAACTCATTATATCCCGGAAGGGGAGGGAAGACATCCGCGTGGTTCAGGGGCGGAGGGTGCCACAGCTCTGGCCCTCCCGGCGGCGCCGTCGGCGGTTGGTCTGGCACGCCGAAAGCTCGAGTGTCTGTGGCATCCAGCGGCCTTAGCGAGTCCCGGTGGAAGGTGCCGGGCCTGTCGACCAACTCTGTTTTAGGAGTTTGAGATAATTGAAAGTCGATACTGCGTTGAGCTTCCGCGTGCTCGCTGTCCCTGGCGAATCCTCCTTCCTCCGTCTCGGGTCGATTAGCCTCGCTCCGGCCCTTAAGCTCCTCAGAGGGAGCTTCCTGTCTCCTGGAGCTCTCGAGGGGACCTTTCCTCGCGCTCCTTTGCGCTTGATCTCTCACTCCTCCTTCCGAGGTCCTAATGGAGTAGTCGTGTCGAGCCACCCGCAGGTACTGAGCATCCTTTTCTCCCACGCGCTCAGCATCTTTAGTCTGTGAAATACGATGTCCTCGGGAAAACCGAGCGAACCGATCTTGCCCTCTGGATGTCACTGGCGGATTCCGGTTCGTATCTGCCCAGAGGGAGCCATCGCCGGCCTCCAGGGGACCAATGTACACACTGTCGCCGACGGGAGGAGCTGCAGGTCTCCTCCCGCTAGCCGAAGGACCAAAGGCTTGTGGAGGATCATGTACGAAGGACCGCGCCGTGCCCCGTGTTTTCCCCTGCTCCCTGCCTCCATAGGAAGCAGGGGAAGAAGGGACACAGCAGAGGAGGAGGAAGAGGAAGAAGCAGAGAAGCGCAGTCTCACGCGCGTGTCTCAGGTTCGTCGACGGAGAGGGAAGGAAGGCGGGCAGGGGATCCCTCATCGTTCACATCTGCGGATATCAGAAGCCAGCATCAGTCTCATTCATAGAGAGACAGACAACCAGTCAGACTGGGAGAGAGAGAGAGAGATAGACCGGCAAACATATAGAGATAATAGATAGATAAGTAGCTATATAGGTATATAGATGTAGGGACAGACGGATAGTTAAATCGGTAGTAGATAGAAAGAGAGAAAGAGAGGAGAGTGAAGAAATAGAAAGAGAGAGAGAGAAAATACATGATTAGTATTTTGAAGATCATGCGCATGATTCCATATATTATTCCGAAACTGTTTTTACCATAATATAGGAAATATTCAATAATTAGATGTCACCCCTTTTAACTTTTATTTTTCATATATCTAAGGTGTAATATACCGTACACTGTTAGTTATACTTGGTGAGGAATGAACCCATAGCATTATCTAAATGCGACGTATGGCGTACTGAGCATCGCTACGGAAGAAAGAGTAAAGACGAATATGATGATGAAGAAGAAAAAAAGGAGAAAAAGAAGATAAAAAAGCAAGAAGTAGATAAA
>NC_091574.1:9517369-9519869 GCF_042767895.1 Penaeus vannamei
TATGTGTGTTTGTTTGTGTGTTTGTGTCTGTGTGTCTGTGTATGTGTATGTGTGCGTATCTGTGTACTTGGGTTGGTATGTGAGCACGCACATGTATCTTGCTACGTTCAGAAAGAACCACGGCCACCTCCTATGACCACAAAGCTGCTGACGTAAAAGTTATTGTATATCTAAAAGGTTCCGCTGCCACTCCGGTTGCATCGCGTAATCCGAAATATAATCGGGGAATGATAACTAACTCGTCCCATCAGCCGGGGGAAGCTGGGGGGGGCGCAGGCCCTCCGGGAACCCCAACATGGCCGAGCGCAGGCGGGGAGGCGAGACAAGGGGAGGGGAGTCTGACGTGACAGCCCGAACCGAGGGAAGCGCTGGCCGGTGACATTTTAGTTTCAGCCTCTGGGCCTATGCGCGTGAATTTACTTTTGGCAGCTTGACCTAGAAAATTTTATCTCTCGACGTATGTCAGTAGGGCCTGTGGCTTTTTATACGTGTTTCAGTAACTAGCAACAAAGATTTTCTACTTTTTCTTATTACCATGAGCCATCGCGATGGAACTCTTGCATCCTACCAACGGCATCCCAGCAGCATAATAAGAGTTCTAATTTTAGATTTCGAATGTTTATTGCAGATGTACTTGTTCATCGGCAGTATCTCCATATTATTTACCGACAAATCCCATCTTTTACGTTATCTGGAGAGAAAAGACGTGGAAGGGTATTGTCTTTCAAAATGCCCTTTCGTTGCAGTTCTTAAGTATCATATCATTTTTCGTTTATAACATCAAATATACAATTAGTGGTTTTAACTTGCATCTTTTGTGGCATGCACCTTTTAAACGTGTGTCCATTTGACATTCTCTTGCTCGCTTTATATACATTTCTCTGCCAAGGCTCCGCAACATGTGTCAATCACCTGTACATGTATATACACATACCTGTCTATTTATATGCATGCCACCCTCTTCTCCAACTCCCTCACTTGATGTACGCCAGAATATCTATGTACAATGTCCCTAGTCGTATCCCATCAATCTTTCATATTATTCGTTGCATTGATTTTCATTTATTTTGTTTTCCATCTCATTGTCCCTTACACGAACTTTATTCAGCTCGCCTTTTGTAAGTGTGCCATTCACTGGTGTGACAGCGCTTGTCGACAGGATTTGAGAATTGATTCAAGTGCTTGATCTTTGCACTTGATCGGCGCAAGCACTACTTCAGCCATCTGCAGTGCAAGGCGTGAGTAAACAGCGTCTGCCTGCAAAAACACTCTCGACCCACCCAGCCAAGATGAGGCCTTTTGTGAACTTAGTCAAGGACTCCCTCCGTCGGACTACCTCCGTCGCCTCTTTTTCAGATGCACTTCAGGATATGCTAGCCTTCCTCCCTATGCGTAGTGCGTGTCGTGTTGCTCATTTAATCAGCTGCATATAAGATCAGTCCATTCGCCAGTCATGTCTGTACATGTAACACATAAGTAGAGAGAGACAGAGGGACTTCCTTTCTTCAGTGGAATCATTAATCTTGACTTGAGACGAAGTTTCGCCTTCCCATCCTATCGTGACTCAGAACGGCCCTCGAGACATTCTGAGATATGTAGTCCACTTGACTGTTTCTTCAACAAATATCTCCTTGCAAATATATTTCAGCTCTTCCGAACAAACAACGGAGCCTTACATTTAACCTTGGCTGCTGCTAGGTCTGTTTGTAGATGATATATGTATACATACATACATACATACACACACACGCTCACATGTGTGTATATATATATATAGAAAGATAGATAGATAGATAGATAGATGGATAGATATAAAAGGATAATTACAGTACGATATGACGCCATATCAAAAACACGCAATAGGCAACACTTACATTGTTTTAATCTAAACATCACAAGCTCATTGAAATAAAGTCACGTCTACCTAACAGCAGCTCACTTGCTCAGGAACTCACACATATGCTGCAGGTCCTGTAGACATGTAACCCTCGTTGTCGGAAATATAATGATGCAGAAGACTCAGGTCGAAGGTAGAAGGTACCAAGGTCAGGAGCGCCATAAAGCGAATACATGGCGTTAATGGCATGTACTTCATGTGGCATAATTAGGGGTCGAGGCGCCTTGTATATCACCCTGTCATGCAATCGTCATGCAAAGACCTCCCTCTTTCTGCGCATTCCTCTTCTTCCTTCATTCGTATCCTCCCAAACATTTCCGTTATTACATTTTCCCCACTTTCGCCATCTCCATTATTTACGCAACCACAAAAGGCAGGAAGACGTGATGGGTCTTGCCGAGCGATAAGGAAAGCTGAGCGCTCATGGTAGGATGATGGAGGGAAGGAAGATAAAGCAAAACGTAGTAGTAGTTGGGGGAGGAGGAGGAGGAGGAGGAGGAGGAGGAGGAGGAGGAGGAGAAGAAGAAGAAGAAGAAGAAGAAAAAAGAAAAAAGAAAAAGAAAAAGAAAAAGAAATTGAAGAAGAAGAAGAAGAAGAAGAAGA
>NC_091574.1:9530379-9532879 GCF_042767895.1 Penaeus vannamei
CACACACACACACACACACACACACACACACACACACACACACACACACACACACACACACACACACACACACACACACACACACACACACACACACACAGACGGAGAGTGCGGTCTGTCACATCAGTGCAATACATCTCTTACAAAGATCAGTTGGTCTAGTCTGCTAGCCATAGGTCCTGTAAATGTGCATAGTTTACGTGGATTAAAAAAAAATGGGTTATAAAGTGAACGAATAAAAAGATAGTGAGGAATGTGAGCCGTCAGGGTGACGACAAGTGGGCGCGCATCCCGCAAGGAAAGGAATTATTACAAAGGAGTTAGAAACTAAGCAAGAACCCCTAGTAGTGTTAAAAGGAATTGGGCTAGTAGCAAACGAGCTAAACATAATAACAACCGCAGTGTACATGCCACGTCATACATCGGTGTGGTCACAAGAAAATTCCCAAAAACTATTTCAAGAAAAGGTATAGAGTCTGGAAGAAATACTGCAACTTATGGAAACCAGTGCAAAAGAAATATTAATAGCAAAAATAAGTGGGAAAGTATCGATCCCAGAGCGCAGCCACATTCATGGAAAATCATAAATGAGTATTCCTTATCCTAAATGTAACAGATCATACCAGGTTAAGAGGGCTACATAGACAGTCTATGCTCAACCTAATGTTCACAAGTTCACAGTTCACTAAAATATTCATTTAATGGCCTAAACAGGGAAACACTCCTGGACGATGATGACCTTGATATGCAACATGCAAAATTTTGTCTATAAAAAAGGAGTAGCTAAGAATATCTACAATTGAAAACGTAAGCAATAAATGACCAAAAGTGGGACAATGATAACAGCAAGAAAACCAGAGAAAACAAGCAACTCCTTCGGAGAAAAAAAAACAGAGGACATATGGATTCCGAGTACCGTATGAAAAGGTATAGAGTAGGAAAAAAATAGCATACCTAAATATGAAGGAGGCGAAATTAGTCTTTGAAAAGTATATACTCAGTGAATATAGAAATCAACCAAAGCTCTTCTTTGCCTAAATAAATAGTAAGACTAAAAGTAGAGATTAAAGTAGCGCCATCAAAGACAATAACAACGTCTATACGAAGAAGGAGGAAATGTGTGAAATTCTTAATTGAAAATTTCAGTCCCTGTTTGTTCAGGACCCATACTTCGGAGCGGCAAATAACCGTACAAACGAAAAGAACATCGAAGATATCACCTCCTAAAAGAATGAAATAAAAGACCTACTAAAAGGATTCGACGAGACCAAAGCAGAGGGACCAGATGAGCTTTCTAACTGGGTTCTCAAAGAATATGTCAGAGAACTATGCACTCCTTTATTGGTATTATTCCAAAATTCAGTGAATCAAGGAAAACTTTTTAAAAGTAGGAAAATCTCCAACGTTATACACAGATATTAGAGCGGCAACAGACAAAACCCTATAAATTATAGACCAGTTTCGTTAACCAATGTAGTATATAAGTTATTAGAAAGGATAAGTAGGGAACAATGAGTTGAAGTACTTGAAAAATGGGAAATGATATCAAATGAACAGTTTGATTTTAAAGAAGGAAAGGCATGTGTAACAAATCTGTTTCTAAGATAGTTCCTGAAATATTACAAGAAAGAGACTGCTGGTGGAGTGTGTGTACTTAAATTTTAAAATGGATTTTGATAAGATGTCTCATAGAAGACTATTACTGAAGTTAGAACACCTGGGAGGGGGGAAAGGAAAACTCGAATGGATGAAAGACTTCTTTCATGAAAAACAGATGAGAGCCATAACTAGAAGGAAGCACTCTTCACCGCGACGAGTAACCAAGGGTCGGTCTTGACGCCAATGATGTTTACCATTTTCATCAATGATCTCGAGTGAAATATAACCCTAGTTAGCTATCTGAATATGTTTGCAGACGACGGGAAATACAAATAAAGATAATAGAGGACTTCTCATGTCAATGCCTCCAAAGCGACATCGAGAATTTATTCATATGGAGTTGTACTTGGAAAATAGATTTTAACAGTAATAAATGCCATGTAATCAGGTTCGGAGAAAGTAGAAATCGTCCATTATACCAATACAAATAAGGAGACGCAGTACTAAGACACCAGAGAGGGAAACATAAACAGGAACTGAACCCCAAATGACCATAGAAATGATAAGGTCCATAAAATGCTAGGCCTAATTGCCAACATTAAAAGAGCATTCGTGTATGTGGACGAAGATATGGTAAATAAGATAAATGCATTACAGATAGATAGTCTAGAGTACAGTGCAGCGGTATGGAGTCCATAATATAAAAAAAAGAAATTGAAGAGTTGAGGCACTTACTCTAAGAGGTATGATCTACCAAGACAGACAACAGAAAATAAGACTTTCTACCTTAGAAGAAAGAAGGAAAACGAGTAATATGATTATGCTGTCCAATTATGTTACAGGGAGAGTGCAGTTAGGCAAAGAATACTTTACAATCTTGAACACAAAAAGGACGATAGGA
>NC_091574.1:9570379-9575379 GCF_042767895.1 Penaeus vannamei
TGTCTAGCAAATGTTTAGATACTACATGTAAGATTTGATGGAATCATATTGAGTTATAACGAGATGATTCGAGGAAAATATGAAAAATCGCATTTGAGTATATTTACTCATGAATTACGGATTGCACTGGGACTCTGGCAATATGTTGTAGCTTAGACATGCGTTCTTACGTATGGCATATATGAAATATACAACCAAAATAAAAGAAAAGACGTTATCTTCCTTTAGCATGGTAACAGCGCGACCTTGGCCGCAGGCAAGAAACAACCAAATGGTACTTCCTCTCAATTCCCCTTTCCTACACTATTCAATCGTAATACTACGTATAGATAGAAGTTCGTAAATGCCCATAAATTGTTTATAACCAGATTAAAAGCACGATAGAAAATTATTATTTATCTATAAACAATAAATGAAATTATTACAGAATGAAATATTTGTTAATTAATCTAGAACTGCTGCTACTATGGTGTTGGTTAGACATCGTTTAGTATGATTACTGAGTATGGAATGTGTAAGACAAGAAAAGAATACAGATTATTTGTCAATATGGTCAAAGTACGACATGCGAGGGCTATGGTGGGGGTGGAGGGGCGACCGGTTGTTAGCTCGCCTCGCTTGCTCGAACCGCAGGTTCCTTGTGGCATTTTTACAAATGTTGAGTAGTTATCTACAAATGAATGAATTACGACTGAATGAATGAATGAAAATCTGTTTATTTGGTTACATGTATACATAAAGTATGCAGTGTCAGAACAATCAGGAAACATTTTATACCATAGGAGTTTACTTGGTATAAAATAAATCCATAACTCGACTCCCACATTCTCCCTTCATCCCTCACTCCCCCCGTAGATTTTAATTACTTTTGGAAAGATCGATTTTATGAAATACGTAGAAGAATTATTACCTATTCTGCTATTCGATGAAACTACATAAGGAGTGTGTGTTAGGTAGAAGTATACAAAACTCATTAAGAATCCCTGGTAAAAGAAAAAGAGGTAGCTATTAATTAAGGTGTCAACTCTATGTCGAATTTCTGAGAAGCCTCAGAGCATTGATCGCTGATAGCGTGAGCAGATTGCAGATTGCCGTGCTCTCAATGATCTGATCTCTGCAGGGTGCAGCATCCTCGTAGGCGTACAATTACATGTTTCTACAAGGGAAGGAAGACGCAGATGCAGCTGCTGTCGACGACTCCGCGTGGCAGGTCATCGGTGTCGTTGAAACCGTCATGCATGTCTCCTTACAGGTCGCCTGTTGCTGGTACCTCGCGGGCACACTCACCCTTACCACTGACATCGTGTGGCATGTCGCCGATGTCGACGACTCTGCGTGGTAGGTCACTGGTGTCGTTGACACCGCGTGACGTTGGTGGCGCTGATGCCTTTGCAAGGATGACATCCTTGCGGAAAGCAGCTTTTTACAGGTATCCCGGAATGTGACACCGTCGATCTAGCTGCAACAACATTCTGTGTAATAGGTTCTATGTTCGCGGAATAGCTGCATGGAGTTTGCTGCTTTTTGTGCAGGGGTGAGGTCCAGTTGTCACGCAAAGAAGAAAATATCTCAATATTTTCTTTAGATTGTCGTCTGTTTGGTGAGGTCTCCGGTACATCACCGGAAACTTGATCTGACAGATACCATTCGTGTCGACGTCTCGACAGTGATGCTAGTTTATTGTAGCCTTTTAAATGATGACGGTTATGCCAGTTATTGCAGGGTAGCAAGTACGGATAGAGGCAGAATCATCAGTATGCACAGATACTATGACTGCCCACTATCTGTATGACCAGCTTGAAAGATTCTTTACCAACAGGATCCAGCTAGCATGCGTTAAAGTGAACGGGTTTTGCAGAACTAACCAGAATGTGCTTGGAAGACCCGTGGGCACCGTAGTCATGTTAGTTTGGCATTTGATGTTGAAGTTAATACTGGAGCCATTTTGGATAAGCAGGTGCTGTGTAACCTGTGCAGTGTTTGCCAGAGGAAACACCGAACTCGACCACTTGAGGACTTTGCCAACTGGCTTCTCTCCCGCAGACATTGCAGCAAAAACTTAACTGGAGCGGCAAGGCGGGTGGAGGCAGAGACAGCTCAATGGACGTTTCTTTGCTCCACAGATTATGGCCTGCGGTATGCTTACTTTGTTGGTGATGGTGAATCTTCTGCTTATAGGAGCATCCACTTTATTTATGGTGCCAACAGGAAGGTCGTCAAGTGTGAGTGCATCAACCACATCAGCAAGCAAATGGGCACTCGGCTCCATAAACTGAAAGCAAACCTCTACACACCACTACTGGCCAAGTCATGCGCCGTTCCTTCTTGGAGCGCTCATTGACTAACAAGAACACTATTTATATAGATTTTACACTTAAGCATTGAAGCGCTCCATTAACACCAGCCTGGCGACCATGTAGAAGAATGCCCTTGTGCCATTTTATCACCTTTCTTCCAATGATTTTCAGGTGCTGCACCAGTATTGTCCTGATGACGCAGACAGCTGATGCTTCTATAAGTGACCGGGTCCCTCGTTCTCATACTCGGGACAGTACAACAGGCGGCATTGCTTGAGACCTGAGCGGTATACAAGGACCTAACTAAAGATCAGCTGCTCTCTAGGTATCGTGTATATGAGGGAACACCAAGTCCCTGTAATTAAAAGTATGGAGTAAATACTCCAAGGGGAAATTTGCAAGCCTAGAGCATGTGCAGTTTGTTTGCAGCCTCCTTTCTTTGGAGAATAATTTTGTTTTTTCGCAGGAAGACCTTTTGCTGCACCTTGGATCGAAGATATCCCCCAACCCGATTTCCGTCACAGGTCTGTGAGTCCGGAGAAGGCCGCCTATGCAGCAGGGGAGTTCTGAGGTTCTGACATCTGTATCTCTCCTTCCGAGACTTATTTTTTTGAGAAAGCTATTTTTTCGTGATGCCCAGTTGGAAGGTGAAGTGACATCGGATGAAATTCCCGCCGCGATGACATTCGGTCTGTCAGCCACATCATGCCAGTTCATACCAGGATGGTTTCAGCTCTTGATACCTCTCATTTGCACCAAATCTGTAGTCATAAAGACAAAGATACGACCTTCGGAAAAAAAAAAAAAAATCTGTTGAGACGTCACTATCCGTCGGTCGCCTTTTGTTTCTGTTTAGCAGACGAATTTCCGTAGAATTCCAGCCCCGTTATGGAATCGGCTCTTGGACTTTTATTTACCCTCATGGAACCACCTAGCTAGTGGTTGCTCGAGTTGAAACAAGCACTTACAGCTGTTCGAAAATGGATGCGTCTTTTAATAGAAACGCCAAGACTTACGTAATAATAATAGTGCAAACTATGATCAGGTTATAGCACAAGATAAAGGGAATTCAGAATAACCGAAACGAATCATACATGTTATCTTATAACGTCACCAATTATTGACACACACAAAATAATGAAGCATCTGTACATTCACTGAAGCCTCACTGTGATTTTGTGTTCAGTTGATGCTTTATAATTAATATAATATGGCATGATTTCTGTTTATTTAATGTGATTTGGGAAACAGAAAAAAAATCAGTCACTCTAATAGTTTACTTAGCCGCTACAATATGCTGTAGCTAAGAAAATTATTTACAATGGTCTGAGCGGTTTTGCAAATTTTTTTGGTTGTTTAATTTAGCTGCCATACATAGATTTTTATAGCATGAAATATTTTTCGTGTTTTCAAATATGCGGTTAAAATTATTGATACTTCTGTTGAAAAAATGGGGAAATAAAGCCTCATCACCATAGGTGTGGCTGTATCGGTAAGCAAACAATTCCAGGATATCGTATTTGGAGAATATCCTACTACAAAGTCAACGATAACTGAGACATGTACTATCATTACTTACTTGAAGAAAACGAACGATGAAATGACTTACTTAGTTTCCAAATATCTTCAGTAATATAGTTATTGGTTATTTATATTCGACTAATCACATTCTTTTTATAAACTGCCAAGGGTATTAGCCTCATTCATAAAAATATTTGTTGCGCTATGTTTACTCTACTGGTTGACAGATGTGCAAAAGTGGGATCCAGAAAGCGTAATTAAATATAAATCCGCAACTGCACATACATGTTGAACAAGCTATTTTGTCAAGGATGGATTTTATAAAAAGAAATGTAAAAGAAATAGATTTCAAGAACTTCCTGTCGAACTGAACCCAATCCTGAAGCCTGTTCGAGGCCGCGCGAGGTGCAATCAATCCCATTCACCAGAGCCCCGCGCGCATTCAGAAGGCCGAATCGGAGTTTGTGAACATTAGCTAATGAACCCGAAGCTGTATCGGAGCTTTGTGATATTCCCTCGTGTTCGCAACTGACATCCATTGGCACGGGGAAAGGCAGCTCATGACGAAATGTGACCATACTGTCACATGATACTGTGGCAAGAGATGCAATGCATCCAATTACCACTTTTATCGATAAAAGGGTCTGAAGCCTGTGATATGAGGTGGCGGCATGGCAGATATTTACAGGAAACTTCACGCATGTAAATTTTAAATAGTGAATTATGCAGATACAGAGAATCTTTTTGGATGCGGCGGAAGTAGCATATGTAAATGAATGAAAACAAACGAGAGAGGAATAGTAAGAGAGAAGAGAAAAGGGAGAGGAGAGAAAGAGAGGTTAAAGAAAAAAACTAAATAAGCATATTATTATTGTTAGGCTAAATCATCGTAAAGTTATTTACCTTTTTTATCAGTATTAGCAATGCTAGGTTTCTGATAACCACATACAGTTGTTATTACCTATATCATTATTTTGATCGGAGTTTAATCAATGTTCTTTTTATTTTTTTATGATTGATAAGAGTGATTATGATTATGATCTCATTTATAATAAGAAATAGTAATAATGATTGTAATGATAAGGAAAATCATATCAATGATATTAATAATATGTATTATCATTATCATTGTTGTCCTTATTCATTATTGTTTTTTTGTTATCATTATCATTAGTATTATTA
>NC_091574.1:9670255-9672755 GCF_042767895.1 Penaeus vannamei
AGAGAAGGCCTGGCTAATTGTCGCGGCGAACCACGATAAATTGGCGGAGCTCTCTGTGTAGTCTGTTGTCAAAAAGTATCAGTCAAGCTCAAGTCTGATGGCTTTTGCTCTGGAGGATCACGCCAAGTGGGTGACAATAATGTCTCGCCAATTGGGTGATCTCTCTCTGTACACCACAGGGGAGAGGACCTTTGTTGTGTATACACCGGCTTTGACCCAAACTGTGGCAGCTCTGATGGGAAGGAAGCTAGAAGCCTTCAAACCGAAAACGAGCAGCACTCCCCTCCTTAAATCCTCGGATGGCAGGCTAGCTTCGGGAGAAGCATTACGGGAAACCCCAGCTAGTCTGTCAGGACAGGTTGAAACTGTGCAGCAGAAGCCCCCACTGCAGGCCGAGTCTGTGCAGCCAGAGTCTCGTCCCTTGACCCGAGGTGGCACTTCCAACCTAGGCTCTACACCCCTCGGTAGACCCTTAACCGGAGTGTCTGACCTTAGAGGAAGTTGTACAATCCTCAATGAACGAGGATCTGTATTTATCTGATGCCACCAGCACTGGGGCATCTGAAGCTGAAGCAAGTGACTCTGAGTAACCATCATGGCACACAATCTAAGCATTCTGCAGTGGAATATCTGTAGCTATAAAAGCAAGCACTCCTTTCTCCAGTCAATAGTGTGAGCAAGGAGCATTGACGTCGTCATGCTCCAGGAGACACTAACTATGGGATCCGTGTGCTCCTCAGGATATCATCCCTTCACCACTCCAAACCTGGATGGTGCTGATGGGCCTGATGACCCTGGTAAAAGAAGCTATCCCGTGCTCCTTAATAGCCAACCCGCCGCACTGTGGAGATGGTGTTGAATCTCTTGCTGTTGAGATTCAGCTACCTGGGGGCCCTATAAAAATATATAATATTTATAGCAAACCACTTTGTGAGAGCTTAGATCTAAACCAGGTCTGTGCTACTGCAGCACAAGACCGAGTGATCATAGGGGGAGACTTCAATGCACACATAGCCATGCTGAATCCCCGCAAAAGGCTGAACGCGGCAGGCATTCACATAGCAGAAGTGCTTGAGACATTCCCTGAGATCGCTCTTCTCAACACCAAAGAACCAACGCATGTGAAGGGAGGGGTCCTAGACCTCACCTTTGCCACTGCAACAATGGTGGAGAGAATTTGGTGGTGTGTCGATGATACGGTTACTAGTGATCACTACGGCATAGTCACCACACTAATGGATGCAGGTCCAGCCCAAAGACCACATCACATTCCTAAATGGAAAACAGACAAGGCCAACTGGTTTGCCTTCCAGGAAGGCTTGGCTAGATGTCTGAAAGACAATGAACCCAACAACAATAATGAAAATGTGGATGTGCTAGAGGCAAGGCTAATCCAGGTCATAAACCAGGCAGCCTCACAAACCATCCCCAAAACTCGCCCATGGTCCAGAACTCACAAAGACGCCTGGTACTATAATGACGAGATCAAAGAGAACAACCACAGGGTTAATATGTGCAGAAAAAACTTCCAACGGCAAAGATCTCCCGACAATCTGGCCCTGTTGAGGGAAGCTGTCGTGGATGCCAAGGAAACTGCCAACAGAGTAAGGCAGGAAAAATGGCTGGAATGGTGCCAAACTTTTGGGCACCAGACCAGCCTTACAGAGTTGTGTAGACGGGTCAGGCAAGTGACAAGCAACCAAGCTCCGAAATGCACTCATCATGACCCACAATCAGAGGCTAACAGATTGGTGCTTGAGTTCTCAGCCCGAACCAGCACCAACAATCTACCTCCAATGATGAGAGAAAAACAACAAAACTTAAATCCAGAAAGACTTGCTCTCATAAGAGACAAGGCACTTGAAGCTGATGAAACGGATGCCTTGTTTTCTCTTAGGGAACTAAGAAAATCATACAAATCCAGTTCTGAGTCAGCACCGGGATCTGATGGGATCTCCCATCATTTCGCATCTAGGCCTTGCAGGAGAACTTGCATTCTTGCAGATTATCAACAAATCCTGGCAAACAGCCACGGTGCCCCAGAGCTGGAAACAAGCCACAATAGTTCCCATCCCAAAACCAAAGGAGCCTGGCAAGTACCGTCCCATCTCTCTTCTCAGCTGCCTGGGTAAAACAGCTGAGATGGTACTCAACAGGCTCCGATGGAAAACGGGTCCCCCCATGAACACCTGCACGGGTTCACAAGGGGTAAGAGCACTGCTCATAGTATTTCCACACTCTTAAGCACAATCTGCACCTCGCCTGCCATGGTTGTCTTCCTTGACCTGGAGAAGGCTTTTGAACTGGCAAGTCCGCTTGCCATTCAAGAGACCCTAATCTACAAAGGAGTCAAAGGCAGACTCTTGGCCTGGATAGCTGACTATTTTAAAAATAGGTCAGCAAATGTCAGATTTCAAGGCCACCTCTCACAGCACATGCCACTTGAAAATGGAACTCCTCAGGGAGGGGTTCTTAGTCCAGCCCTGTTTAATACCCTCAT
>NC_091574.1:9682755-9687755 GCF_042767895.1 Penaeus vannamei
CGGCTAATTGCTTAAGGAATGGCTATTACCTCTTGTTGTTTATCCTCTAGGGAAAACAGCGGTTACATTTGGCTGCACTGCCCGGATCAGTCACGTGTTTATCACGATTGATGTTTTCCATAAGCAACATGCATTTCTTCCTTTGTTAAATACGTACCTTATCTAGATGATAAGGAATCTGAGTTCTTCATCACTGTCCAGAGGATTAAAATTACTAAAAAAAATGTTGTATACTAGAAGGCATTGATGTCATTGATTCAAATTTTTCATCACTGTTAAGAGGATTGAAATTACTAAAATAATGTTGAAGGTCAGATGGAACTTCATCATTAGCTTTATCTTGTGTCATTTTATCATATGACTCTACATTATCAAAACAATCTATGCTCTCATCTCTTAGATCTTCCAAACCATAAATGGAGCTTAATTTTTCTTCTAGTTCCAATTCCTCTTCAACAAAGCTTATTGAAGTGGAAGGTTTTTCATTGTTAATTTCTATGGGAGGATTCTTGTTGTCGTTCAAATATTCCAAGATGGGTGTAGCATCATCTGTGCAATTGCTATTCAGAGCAGTGTGAAAAACTTGACTACATACAGAATTTTTTACAACATTAGCAAATTTTGATGGAGTTGGTGCATCACTGTTACCTCCAGCACTTCTTATGCAGTTTAAAAATTCTCCAGGCAGTCCAGATTTATTCTATTTGTCAATAGATATATAAGATCTGGCTCCCATTCACATTAAAGATTTTAATAAATTAGACTTTGCGTTAAGGAAATCTACGGGAAAATTATCCTGGCTAATGGCACCTGCTCGTAATTTATAATGATTCTGTTGGATGCTATTAAAAAAGTCAAAAAGTTCATCTATTTGATTTATAAAATTTGCAGTTCTATAGGCTGCTTCCGGCAATGCACCCAACTCTGAATGAGTGAATATTCCTGCTGCTACTGTTCTGCTAAAAACTTGAGTAGCAAGCTCTAATTTCATTTGGTCAAAATTATTACAATATGTTTAGCAGACAGTTTTGGTGCCAGTCTGATGGACATTTGTCTATCAGCATTATAAAAATCCACAATATACTGCCATTTCAATATATTACCATCATGATTAATATTGTACTTCATAATTATTTTTCTCAAACTTTTGACCAAATGTGGTGTATCATAAAAACAGTGAGTGATTTCACTTCCACAATTGAAATATGGGCACGTAGCTGATACACCAAACCGTGAATACGTTTCTCGCTTTGTAATATCCTGGTCACAAATTACAAATTTAGGATGCAACCCTGATTCCCTTAAGTTTGAAATAATTCTCTTATCATTAATTGCAGAGTCTCTGGTGCTATTGACTTTTGAAATAAAAATATCCAAGCGGCTGCTTCCATTTTTTCCCCAATCCCTTTGCCATAAACACCATGGCATACTGTGCAGGTATCTCTGACTTGCCATATTGTCCTAGGTCTTCAAATCATTATAATAAACACCACTTTTGAGGGATATTGCATCAAAGACGATGCCACACACTTTATCTTTTGTATCTGCCTGTTGCATCCTATTTTTTAACAAAGTAAAAACTGATGTATTCCAACCTGGGCCAAAGCTAATATTCTTAAGCCAATACCTGAGCATCCGTGGTGTTGGGAGTGTAAAGATTTTTTATAATCTGTATGTTCTAGGGCTCTTAAAATACAGGCCAAGTGCAAAAGCTCTTTGATTATTAGAATAACCTCTACCTTGGCAACTGTAGACAACGCTAACTGTGTTTTGAAAAAATCAAGTGCAAACCCATTAAGGTACTTTGATGCATTTAGCAAAATACCTTCCGGCAATGTACATTTTTTACTACAAGTCACGCTTGACTTTTTCAAAACCTTGATTTTTTTTCAAAAGCCTTGAAATCCTTGACCTGTACCTGTGTAATAACTTTGATGTTTTTTTTATTTTTGGCCTCTGATTGCAATCCATCTGTATAGAAATCAATAAATGCATAAATTAAATTCATGAAGAAATAAAAGCACTCACTGTATATATTGCACAATACTACACAGGATAGACCTTATATTTGTAGGTCTACTCAACATTATAATCATAATAGGAGGGCTTATCTTTGGTTATATCATTTCTACAAACGTACTATACTGTGTTGCTATGGAATTATACTAACCTTTCTTTTTTGTTTGGGACGACCTCGTGGTGCTCGTTGCCTTTGCCAAAAAGTCGTCTCCTGGGACACTTGGTTGACAGATTTCAGGCAGATTATTCGTCATGGATGCTACTCCACAAGTGTCAGGTACTGGAAAAAATTAACTTTTATAGACAATGTATTACAAAGTTTAATTCTCCCTATTCAGACTCAAAAGAACTTTACAGTCAGAATATTGATAAAATTAAATTGCAATCCTGTTCCATATAATGACTTACAATACAGATCATCTTACCAAGTGATGCACTCTCTGTAGCAACAGAAAACTCAGAGAAAGGAGTCAAGACATTCAAAGGTTCCTCTGTATCCTCTGTAAAAAATAGATAATAAATTAATATTCAATAAAAGTCAATACAGCGTATACAAATAAACTTACGTGTTAGAATAAATTAACTCAGTACCTTACGTAACAAATATAATATAAAACAAGAGTGACACAAATTCTAAGTAACTGAATATAATACAAGAGGAACAAGATACACAAAATCAGTGTTCAGACAACAGAGTGCCTTTAGAATGCCTGTTTAAGTAAGTTTCAACGAGCAGTGAGTTAATGGCACCTGCTCATAATATGCCAGATAAAGTACCATCATCTGTGACATCAGAAGAGGAAGGCACGGGCATGTCAAATCTTACTTCACTTTCTTCTGAAAAAGTATATATATATATATATATATATATATATATATATATATATATATATATATATATATATATATATATATATATATATATGAATGAAATTAAACTCACACGTAAATAAATTAACATATTTTACAGCATATATTGCTCATGCAACAACCAAAAATTAGGGATTCCTAATTAAATGCTACACTTATGTCTTACCTATATCATGATCACTGGTTCTTAGGTTTATGTACACTATTCCAGGCCCATCATCATGATAATCAATACCACCTACATTAGAAAAAAGTATATATACTCTATGAGACTTTTAACCTATGGTGGGAAATTTGCGGTAAACATACTTTGGATGAGTTTTTTTTCTTGCTCCTTTTGTACATGACACATGAGTATCCACCTGCTATGGTGACAAGAAGATAAATGTTAAATTTCGCGCGTCGTCTGCGACAGTGAAGCATGTTGGCAGAGCCATCTATTGGGCTTCCAACAAATTTCTTGTTCGTTCGTTTGTTGGTTACAAAATCTCACGTCACAAAACTGACTCTTTCCTATGCGCAACACGCATCACACGGCACACAAATAAATCAACAAACATTTCAATAGGGAAAGTTAAAACCAATCCACTCACACAAAAATTGTCAATCCAAAATAAAACAATGTTTTAGCAAAAAGTTGAGTTTTACTCAGATATATAAAAAATTATGACGGCTGAGTATGTTGTATGATGCCATGGTGAGCGGTCTCGTCTAACGATGTTACTGACCAGTTCAATTCCCCGCACCGGCAGTGGATGGTAGCCCCGGCCATTCTTCGCAAACAGGAGGTAGTGTAGGAGCACAATAGACAGACAAGCCACAATTTGAATGAAGCCTCAGGAGCCTGTTACAGAAAACCCTAAATTATTATTATTATAATTATTGTTGTTATCAGCACCAACATTTTTTTTTTCCTTTTATATGCTCAATTGTAAACGCGTAAGCCTAGAAGGCTAAGGACCAACGCATCAACCTCCTATTACCCTTTCTCGTTTTACGAAGATATATTAATGGTTACTGATCAGTTTGGATAATGAACTAACGCCCATGTAAATAATTCTTAAACTTTTCTGTAGCCCACACGATAACAAGGCATTCCCTTTCAATAACAGCATATCTTGTTTCACGCATTGCAAACTCCTGTAGGCAATTGAATGGTTTCGAATGATCTGGTAAAACTAGAATTGGGGATCAGGCCAGCTTTAATTGCTAAATGCAGTTAATTTGTTCTGATGTCCACTCAAACTTATTGCTACCGAAGTGTTTTTAGCAACATCAACTGGACAAATTAAGTTAGCTATAATGGGTAATATATTGGAAACAGTTTCAAAGAATGATCTTAACTGTTTCTTATTCTGGAGTAAAGGCATTTTAATAATAGCACTTACTTTGTCAGGAACAGGGCTTAAGCAATTACTACACAGAGAAAACCCCAAGTGCTTTATATTCTAATTTAGTCCAAAGATCGTGTAATACTGTAAGAGGACAACGGAAATTATGCCCATACAGTAGATTAAATGGGGGCAATAGCGTGTCATTTGGTATTTCATGATACGCAAATAAAACTGAAGGGATATATCTATCTAGATCTCTGGGTTTCTATACTGTGCAATTAGTAGAAGTATGATATGGACTAGTAAAGAGCTTTAATTGAGAGGGAGTGATTTATTTTCTGCATGAGATCTGATTTGTATTGCGTACTACGATTCGGTATCTCAACTTAAGAGAAAATAGTCACTAAGGCTTCTGCAGCCATTCTGTATTAATATTTTTTAAAGGTACTACTTCAGAGAGTCTGTTAGCACAATCTATAACTGTCAAGATGTATTTGTGGTCCCTACCTAAAGATGTTAAAGGACCCAATAGATCGACGGGAACTCTACTAAAAGGCTCACTGATTATAGGCCTAGATACTAAAGGAATTTTCATAACTTTCCCTTTAGGAGTAAACTTTAGGGAAACAGGACCTAGTATATCTTTTTATGTCTGCCCAAGCTCCTGGCTTGAAAAATTAAGTGAACTATTTTCTCTGAAGTTTTCTTTGAATAATTACCTGCTACTGAAGTCATGAGCTGTTGCAATAATAATTGATTAAAACTTCTTTGGGCTTA
>NC_091574.1:9710255-9712755 GCF_042767895.1 Penaeus vannamei
GATGGTAAAAGGAGACGAAACTGAGATGGAACAAGAGGAACAGAGAAACTACCCCAACTCAAGAAACGTTATCAAGAACGAAAAAGTTTGCAACAAATAATCACACACAACAGGAGGAAATTAACAACGAGGAGGAATACCGCTTACCGCCACCAATCGACCAGCATCCATATCAACTGCAAAATCAAGAGGACCGCCAAGAGAGACCATATGTTGCAAAGGCTAAAGAGGTCAGAATACATATATTGCCAGATATAAGACTTCGGGCAAGAGAGGAAAGTATCGGATACATAACTAGACAATCTACACACAATGATCTCGAAAATTAATGCAGTCAAATATAATTAAATACACATACCTCCACCAAGATATCTTTGATGACCAACTTATCAAGGATAACATACTAAACAGGACTACTGATCTCACTGCATACAGAATACAATACGTCAATAATTAAGCCTTCGACAGAACTGTTAATGGAACGAGAGCTGAGCAGCAGACTGCCAGAAAATCCTCTACGGATCCTGATATCATATAATCTACACTATTGCCAAAAATAGATACAAAATTATTCAACACAATGTACTAAACTGGCGCACAAGGAAACATGAACTGTCAAACATGTATTTGACAGAAAACCCAGACGTAATATTGCCCACTGTCTACAGAATGACTAAATTATCAAACTGTTTGGGTACAGTGTTTATCAAAGAAACTTTTTGCATGAAGGGGACGCAGGAGTCGCTATTGCTGTTAAAAGAAACTTAAAACACCGAGTCATTGATGATTTTACCGAAGATTTTCTCGCGGTAGAATTATACACAGACAGAGGAAGCTTCGTTCTCGGGACGGCATACATGCCACCCAGACGACCCCAGTTCCCATACCCGGACATCATGAAAATCATGAGAAGAAACATTCCGGCCTACATATTAGCCGACCTAAATGCCCGACATCGCTCACTCGGACAAAATAACAATCTAATGGGCAACGAGGTGATCAACTTTATACACCGTGACATAATCACCCACCTAGGACCAGACTTCGACACTTTCGTAAGTGCGAGAGGGAAAGGAAGACATGACATCATATTAGGAAATAGAAATATACACATGAATTATGCCATACAAGAAGGTCCACTAACAACATCGCATCACATTCCTATTATCTTCACCCTGGCGACGTCACCCATCATGATCCCGCAAGCAAAAATGGACCAACCTACAGGAAAAGAGCTCATAGTTAATAAAGAATATGTAGACAGTAAATTTGATAACTGGTAGGAAACGATTGAAAATGCAATGAACAAAGCCATACCTAAGAAAAAATACATAACTCTGCCTCACCCCTTGACAAGTGACCATCTCAAGCTGCTAACATGGAGATACAGAAACATCTTAGAGATAAAAGAACATCTCGGATAGACGCCTCTTCTACGCGCTCAGTACAAGCAACTCCAGGAAGAAATGAAGGATGAAAGCAAAACATTAGCCACAAACCACTGGAACAACTTACGGAGGAAACAGAAATAGAGTATAATAACCCTAAAAAGTTCTGGAAAAAGTAAAAAGACTAAAAGGAAGCAACTGTAAAGGAACACCTTACACCATAAACACCAATAACGAGAAAATATAAGATGACCAAGAGAAGGAGGAGGTTTTTCGAAAATTCTGGGAAAACGTTTTTAAAATCATGATGAAGATAAACGCCATTTTGATATGCAACACGATGCTGTGGTGCAAGATTACCTCTCAAAAATACACAGACTTCTCCCATACAGAAAAGCACAAGCAACCAAACTTAACAATGATAACCCTCTCACAAGACCCATCACAACAGGAGATATCAAGTCTATAGTTACAAACTTTAATGATAAAGCCCCCGGCCAAAGTGGCGTGAGAAAGACTGTAATGCAGCATTTCCCGGATGTTGCCATTGCAGAACTGAAGACAATTTTCGACTGGGCTCTTTCAATGTGCTATTTTCCAACAAAATTTAAAAATGCTGTAATGGTCTTAATACCAAAAGCAGGAAAAGACCCCCCAAAAGTTGAAAACTATAGACCAATATCCCTATTAGAAATACCTGGTAAGATCTTCGAAAAATCATCAATGACAGAGTGAAAATGCACATGGAGAACAATGGTCTATTCAACCCAATCCAGTATGGATTCAGGAAAGGAAGAGGAACACAACAGGCTATAACTTTCATATACGAAACCATAGCATTATCCCAAAGAGACAGCAATGTAATATTGTGTCTCGTGACATAGCAAAAGCATTTGACAAATTTTGGAAACCAGGACTCCATTTCAAGTTCTACAAATAAATCTCCTAGACATCATCGAAAAACTCTTTGCAACTTTTTAGAAGACCGCACAGCAACACTCAAGATTGGGAACATTGTGGGACCTAAGTTCCCTTTACTAAGTGGTGTTCCTCAAGGATCAATATTGAGCCCATTATTCATATTTTACACAGCTGATCTCGAAAGACCCAGA
>NC_091574.1:9717755-9720255 GCF_042767895.1 Penaeus vannamei
GTGGGTACCTATGCTGTTCCTTGTTCGTCCTGTGACAAGCATTATTTTGGTGGGACCGGTGCCAGTCTCCCTAAATGTCTGTCTTAGTACAAATACATTGTACACAGGGAACACAACAATAACGATCTCTTTTGCCATCAGTGGTACACAGAGAATCAGATGGATTTTTCACTTCCGCTGATATCCATGCCCACAGACTGGTGGAATCTTCTGTAATTATGCTGCTGGCCAATTTCAAGTTGAACAGCGACTTTTTTTCCTGCCAACAGTCTCCTCCACATCCTCTGCCTTCTTCCTTATGCCGGCCGCTTATTTCAATAAATCTACTCCACTTACTGTACCAGAACTTGTAGAAGCAGTAAGTGAAATCATAAAACAAGTCTAAAATGAAGCTTTCTAAGTGAAACAAGATTTAGAATACTCAAACCAAGACAGTAAAGATATCAGCAGAAATAAAAATTGACTTAAACTCTTCATAGATAAGGATAACATTTCAAGGGTACGGGAAGAATGAAACAAGCATACCTAGCTACAAACAATAAACACCCAGCTATTCTGCCAGAGGAAACAGATGATAGTAAGGGTAGTACATTGTTTATCATCGGAAAGTTCATCACCAAGGTAGAGGAATAATATTAAAGGAATTAAAGTCATCAGGTCAATAGATTATGGGATGTTCTTCAGTTGTGGGTAGACATTATGGTTGCTAACTTCCTGAAACAAAAATGCAGGACAGGGGACCGATGGCACACTTCAAACTATGCTTGACCTAACCCCCTTGGAAAATTCACAGTTGACAAAGTATCTCTATATGAAAATATTTGATTTTAAAAAGTTATCAAACTCCTGTATCTATTAAGCTGCCTGTATCTATTAAGCTGCAAGTAGTGTAGTAGGGTTTTCAGTCTTTTAGAATGAAAACATTGTATAAAACTAAAAACAAATCTTATGAAACATAACATGTTTTGAAGTGGTAAAGAGTTAAAATATTACTAAGCTTTACTAAATTCGGCACTTTTCTTGAACAATACAAGGCGAAATTTTAGTTTTAAGCTTGAGAGGTAAAAATCTCAAAACTGCCCACTATAGTAATATTTACAGACAAAATCCTTTAAAAAAAAAATTACATTTTGCCGAGAATTTGGCAAAACCTGGGGGTCTATTCACCCCATAATCTCCGTCATTTCCGACTAAATATATACTAAATTGGTTATCTTAGTTTAGTTTATATGTAACTTATTCAAAGTGAAAATCTTTACACAAGCAGAGGAGTTTAGTTTTACTAAGCTTAAAAACTAGGAAACGACCTGTTTATGGGACCTACTTCGTCGTTTTATTGAAATTTAGTAGCTTCCCAACTTTCCCAAACTTGACCTTTCCTTATAAAATTTCCTATATTATTGATTGTAAAAAATACAGAACAATGTGCGCCCCATATCAGTTCATTAGGGATGCATCATTCAATTTGCAAATATGGAACGATTTCGTATATTAAGAGACTTTTGACAATCCTAGTAGACATATTTTAAGATGTCTCACCTTTAAAAGATTGAGAGGTGAAGAATAGAAAATGTCCTATTTGTCACCAGAAGGACTTGAACCTGACCTCAATTTTCATATGTTGCTAGATTATTTTGAACCACTGTGTTGTTTACCTGTATGGTTTCTAGAGCTATAAATCAAGAAACAGTAAACGCACAGGAAATTACTTTCTACCGGCACTTCATTGGGAAATGTGGCCCAATTTGTAATCAGTTATCCACATTCTTTAGAACCAAAGACACCAAATGATTTGTTGATGCTGAAATGAAATATTGTGTTACCACCACCTGGAACATTCCAGTCCTTTGATCAGTATTAAAAAGAAAAAGAAAAAAAAAGTGAATAGTTTTATATCTTTATTAATTTTAGAACAGGTGGAAAAGTAAATATGCTCACTTGTTCCAACAAGTGGTCTGCAATTATAAAGAATGTGAAGGTAAATGATACTGGCATTGTAAAAGAACAAAATTTGCCATGGAACCCTTGGAAACTTGGTCGTGTATCTGAAGTAATGGCAAGCCAAGATGGACTTGTAAAGATACGACAATAGTAATGCTTCTGGAAGACGAATGAAAGGTCAAAGCACAAACTGTTTGAGTATCCAAATTGTGCCAAATGATTTTATTATTCCTCTGTATTAAAAGTATCAATATCTTTTTGCTCTGTAAATGTATATATTGTATATTCCTCACTCAATTTAATGGAGCCAATAAAAAAAAAAAATAAAATATAAAGAAACGTCCACAAGGACGACCAAGAACAAGAACACAAGGACAAGATAACCAGCAGATCGGGTCTGATGATGGGTCATCCTTGAGATGAATCAAATGACGCCTCCAGGGCGAGGCATGAGTAGGTGGCCGAGCAATATAGCCTACAACGTGGCCATAGATATAGCAAACCACGTGAGGAGTGGGCCAAGCCTTAGGCACACACGGCCCCTTCTGTACAAACGGCC
>NC_091574.1:9759051-9764051 GCF_042767895.1 Penaeus vannamei
TATACATATAAATATATATATATATATATAATATACATATATATATATATATATATATATATATATATAAATATATATATATATATATATATATATATATAAATATATATATATATATATATATATATATATATATATATATATATATACATTTGCGGAATTATATTTCAGTACACATGCCGGAACCTGTGACTGCAAAACACGCAGTGTTAGTAGTCGTCGGCTTTGTAGTGGCATATTTTTTCAAATGTGACTTTTTGGAATTGTTCATCGAAATGGCAACACCTATGAAGGTAAGGCGGTATATCTCCCTTATTTAAACAAAACAATTAACAACAATATTTGGATGATTTCTTGAACCTAGAAAACGCCTCATACTTCAGCTATGTATGACAGCTAAATCAAACAGAAATTTGCAAATTCGCTGAGAATTTATCAACTGCTTCTCGGAGCTACACCATCTAGTAGCAGCTAAACGAACTAATGAAATGAGATTTTTCTTTTCGCCGAAACCAAAGCGTTTCAATAAGTACAAATCTTGCTGCGTTATATTCAGTGATGGACATTGATACACAGAATTGTTTCAGGCGATACCAATGCATCGATACGAGAAATTTAGCTAAAACGATTCCGATGCATCGATTCTTCGAAGATAGGTAAAACGATACCAATAGATGTATCGCCGATACAGTATCACCGATACGTTATTATAAGGAAATAATGAACCTGATATAAAACATCTGATTTGGATGACTGATGCACTGTAAAAAGTGTTTTTCAAATCATACGTGGATATTTTGATGATTTCTACACCACAGTAACAACAACTGCATTATTACAACCGACAGCTTCGTAGCACTAAATGCGTTCTGTAAGAAAATACAAAAGCCGTTCCTTTATAGCCCGAGAATGTCTCTTTCACACTTCTTGAGCGTCACTGTCAATACCTCAAGCGAACGAGAAAGAAAAAACAATCAAAACATATACTTAAAAACGGATAGATAGACACAGAGGCAAGGAGAATCAGAAAGAATGAGTCACAGAGAGAGATAAAGAGAAAGAAAGAGAATGAGAGGAGAGGGCTAGACAGAGAGCGAGAGAATGAGAGTTAGCGAATAAGAGAGTGGGAGTGAGGAGAGGGAGTGAAAGGCAGAGAGAGGGAGGAAGGAAGAGAAAGAAAGAGAGGGGGGGGGGAAGATATAGAGAGAAAGGGAAGGCAGAGGCAGCGATGGAGAGAGGGAGCGAGAGGGAGAGGGATGAAGGGAGAGAAAGAGAGGATCAGGGTGTAGAGAGAGAGAGAGAAGGAAAGAAAAGGGAGAGACAGAGACAGAGAGAAGTTGTGAGAGAGAGGGGGGGGGTAGAGAAAGAAAGAGAAGGAAGGAGGAAGCAGAGATAGAGAGGGGTAGTGTGAGAGGGAGAGGGAGGAAGAAAGAGAAAGAGAGAGAGGGAAGGTGGGAGAAAGAAAGAGAAGGGGGAGGCAGAGACAAAGAGAGGTAGATAGAAAGAGAGAGGGGGGAGGAGGGAGGAGAGAAATAGAGAGAGGGGGAAATAGAAAGATAGAATGAGCGTCGAAAGGAAGGTGAAAAAGGAGAGTCACAAAGATATGTATATGTGTGTGTATATATATATATATATATATATATATATATATATATATATATATATATATATATATGTATATATATGTATATATATATATATATATATATATATATATATATATATATATATATGTGTATATATATATATATATATATATATATATATATATATATATATATATAAAGAGAGAGAGAGAGAGAGAGAGAGAGAGAGAGAGAGAGAGAGAGAGAGAGAGAGAGAGAGAGAGAGAGAGAGAGAGAGAAAGAGAGAGAGAGAGAGAGAGAGAGAGAGAGAGAGAGAGAGAAAGAGAGAGAGAAAGGTAGAAAAAAGAGGGGGGAGAGATAGAGAGAGAAAGAAAGAAGGGGGACGGCAGAGACAGAGAGAGGTAGTGTGAGAGAGGGGTAGAGAGAAAGATATAGTGTGGGAGGGAGGGAAGGGGAGAGAGAAAGATAGAGTGAGGGAAGGAGGGAAGGAGAGAGAGAAAGAGAGTCGCAAAGAAAGAGAGAGAGAGAGAGAGACAGACAGAGAGAGTGATTGAGAGAGTGAGTGAAAGAAAGCCGGAGAGAGAGAGAAAGAGAGAGGGGGGTGGGATAGATGGCGAATAAAAAAAGTAGGGAGGGAGAGATAGTGAGAGGAAGTGAGTGAAATGTTGAGTGGGACAGAGAGAAGGAGAAAGAGAGAGAGTGAAAGATACATAAAAGACAGGTAGAAAGATAGAATTAGAGAGAGAAAGAGAAAGAAAGTTAGTGACAGAGAGAAAGATAGAGTGGTGGAAGGAGTGATTGAGAGAGTGAGTAAGTAATATAGATAGAGGTAAAGAGAGATAGATGAAAAGATGAGTGAGATATTGAAAGAAAGAGAAGTGGGGGGGGGGGGAGAGAAAGAGAGAGAAGGGAGAGGGAAAGAAAAAGAGAGGGAAGAGATAGAGTGAGAAAGAAAGAAGGGGTGCGGCAGAGACAGAGAGAGGTACTGAGAGAGTGAGTGTGTGAATGAGAGAGAGAGGTAGAGAGAAGGACAGAGTGAGGGAAGGAGGGAAGGAACGAGAGAAAGAGAGTCGTAAAGAGAGAGAGAGAGAAAGGGCGAGAGAGAGACAGAGAAAGAGAGAGAGAAGAGAAAGAGAGCTACAGAGAGAGAGACTGAAAGAAATAAAGAAAGAGATAGAAATAAAGAGAGAAGAGAGAGAGTCACACACACACACGCGCACATACAGAGGGAGAGAGAGAGAGAGAGAAGGAGAAAGAGAGAGAAAGAGAGTGAAAGGAAGAAAAAAGAGGGGAAAGAGATAGAGAGAAAAAAAAGGGCGATAGAGACAGTGAGAGAGGGAGGGAAGGATACAAAGAAAGAGTTGCAAAGAGTGAGAGAAAGTGAAAGGAAGAAAAAAATAGATAGAAATAAAGAGAGAGAAAGAGAAAAAAAAAAAGAGAGAGAGAGAGAGAGAGAGAGAAGGAGAGAGAGAGAGGAAGAGAGAGGGAGAGAGAGAGAGAGAGAGAGAGAGAGAGGGGCAAAAAAAGAAAGAGAAAGACAGGAAAAAAAGAGAGACAGCGGGAGGGGGAAGGCGAAGAAGAGGAGGTTGGGAGAAGGGATGAAGGAAGAGCAAGATTGAGAAAATAAGAGGGGGAGAAATAGTGAGAAAGCGAGAGGGGAGGGGGGGGGGGAGAAATAGATAGAGAAAGGGAGTGAGAGAGAGTGTGCATCAGGAAGGTAGTGAGTGAGTGAGAGAGTGAGAAAGAAAGAAAAAAGAGAAAGAGAATGACACAGAGAAAGAAAAATAAAGTGATAGAGAGTATAATAAAGAGAAAGAGGGAGAGAGAGATTGATAATGAGAAAGAGATAAAGATAGAGAAAAGGAGAGGGGAGATAAAGAGAACGAGAGTTAGAGAGATAATTAGACAAAATAGAGAGAGATAGAGAAACTGAGAGAGGGAGGGAGGGGGGGAAGGAGGGAGGGAGGAGAAGAGACAGGGAGAGAAAGGAAGTGAGAGAGAGAGGGTGTGTGAGCCTCTGTGTGTGTGTGTGTGTGTGTGTGTGTGTGTGTGTGTGTGTGTGTGTGTGTGTGTGTGTGTGTGTGTGTGTGTGTGTGTGTGTGTGTGCAAGTATATTTTAGGCGATGAGATATAAACACGTATGTATGATTCGTTTCGTTCATCTGGAAAGCACTTTATCTTGTGCTAAATCCTGATAATGGTTTGCGCTATCAAGATCCCACAATCCATGGCGTTTCTATGCGGAGACGCATCCACACTCGAACAGCTGAGAGAGTAAATACACATTTGCTTATTTCAACTCAAACAACTACAAGTTGAGTGGTTGAAGGAGGGAAATAAAGGTATTCTTCTAAAAGGACTTATACTTTCCTTGTATGAACTGACAAATTGGTAGAAAGGAGAGATACCACAAGGTTTGTAAATATAACCTTTTACACCTTGCATTTTATTGTATTACGATGTATGAAAAAGATCAGTCTACAGATTATTGCCATATGCCATTATATTCAATTTTCTAATATCCCTATAATTTCCAGATATGATTGACAAAAATATCTATGAAACTACGAGAAGTGGCCACGTGACATGTAATATGTGGGGATCTTCCTGCATGGAGTTGGCGAGCTTGCAGAAATAGACGGAAGATTCAATTCCGAGAAATATATAGAATTGTTGGAAGAAGTGTTTCTCCCGTCAGTACGGAGCTATGCTTTGTCGATCCAAGAAACGATCATTGGCATGCAGGATACCTGCCCCATACACACTTCGAGGGTAGTTACGAGATGGTTCCGAGACCAAAACCACCTGGAGGTCTTACCCTGGCCAAGCTAGGCATGTGACCTGAACCCCATAGAAAATATCTAGGCAAATATTGTTAATATCTGGGAAACGGCCAATGAAAGAATCTCTCAACAGTTAATAGAACATGCAAAGAGGGAATGTGAGATGTTGCGGAGGAAACCGGAAGTAATCTATAAGCACGTCGCTTCTGTCCCGGAAAGACTACGTTTAGTTATAGAAAGTAATAGAGGTTGGGCAAGGTTTTAATAAAAACGAATTGTTCTAGTTGGTATGATTTTTTCCTAATATTTGTCCTTATCCACATAATACTGATTTTCTTTAATGGTGAAAATGCAACTAATTATCTTCAAAATTGATGAGCTTTTCATCATTTGGTCAGTTCATACAAGGAAAAAGTATGTCGGTTATCAAATACATTTTGTATCATTTATCGCTGAACGTGGTTCCTAATGTTCGAAATGTAAGGCGAATAATCCTAAACTTGCAGTACGGATACTAGTAGTCAAATAACGGAAATGAGAAACAGCTGCATTAAAAATGGTCATCTTTACTTCCTGAACTCGCACACACACTCACAATGATAAAACACATATATATTCACTGTATTCCTTT
>NC_091574.1:9814051-9816551 GCF_042767895.1 Penaeus vannamei
ATCTCCCAAAGTGACTCCTGATGCACCGTATCAAACGCCTTCTTGAGGTCGATGTAGGCTGCAAGGAGCCCACGCCTGAACTCACGGCGGCGCTCTACAATGACTCGAAGCGCGAAGATACGGTCTATTGTGGACTTACCAGGAGTGAATCCGGATTGCTCCAGTCTCTGGTGCCTCAGTAGGTGATCTCTGATACGTCTCAAAAGGATGTGGGCGAGAACCTTGCCTGGTATACTGAGCAGTGTGATGCCTCGGTGATTGCTGCAGTCCCAACGGTCTCCCTTCCCCTTCCAGAGAGGGATGACCACACCCCTCAACAGGTCAGGAGGAACGGAACCGGACCGCCAGATGGCAGCCAGGACAGCATGTAACCCCTGTGCCATAGGTTCACCACCAGCCTTTAACAGTTCAGCTGGGTTGCCGCAGATACCCGCTGCTTTACCACTCTTCAGCTTGGAAATCGCCCCCCTAACTTCAGTTAGGAAGGGAGGGTCCTCACTGATGGGTGGATCCGGCAGCGGGATCTTGACACTACCCGCATCCAAGTTAACTGTTGGTGGGTCAACCTGGTACAGCTGCTCAAAATACTCAGCCCAACGTTCCCGCACTGCAACAGGATCTGAAACGATCTGACCACTTACTGAGCGAACTGCTGTCACCTGTGAAGAGGGCTTGGAGTTCAGCTTTCTCAGGGCTTGGTATGCAGGACGAAGGTCATTTACTAAGAAATGGCCTTCGACCTCCTCTGCAAGACTCTTAATAAACTGTTCCTTGTCCCTTCTTAACGTTAAAGGGACTGAGTTCTGCGCACATGAGAACGGTGCAATTCCTGATCCCCTGTCAGATGAGCTGCACGACATGCATCTGTGGCTTCCAGTATCTCCTGCAAGATGGAATTCTGTACTGCTCTCGGGCGTACACCAATCGTATCTTGAGCTGCATCAAGCGTTTCACGTTTAAAGGTATCCCACAGGAGAACAGGGTCTGTCAGACTGTCAAGCATTGCAAAACGATCAGAGATTGCCTCAGCAAACCCGCGGGCACACTCCCCCTCCCTCAGCCTTTCCAAATGAAACACCCTAGGGTGATCATTTGGCCGCTGGGGAGTTTTGAAGTGGACCTGGAGGGTAACCACAACCAATATATGGTCAGTACTACAGAACTCAGCACTCCTGTACACACTGCAATTCTGAAGGATCCTCCAACGAGTGCTAACGAGTATGTGGTCGATCTCGTTGGCTGCATTACCCACATCACTGTACCATGTCCAGCGATGTGGGTCTGGGTGCTGGTACCAGGAGGCAGATATCCTCAATTTCTGGGAACTAGCAAAGTCCCGGAAAAGGAGGCTATTCTCGCTACCGGCATCAGCTCCTGAACCATGAACAATGTGAATATCTCACCGGGGACATCTGTCTACCACAGATGTAAGTTTGGCGTAGAACATCTCTTTCACGTCAAGTTTACAAACATCGGTAGGAGCGTACACAGCAATAAGAGACATGAAGCCAAAAGATAGCTTCAATCTCAATACCATTATACGCTCATCAACAGGAGTAACCTCTACTACCGAGGGCTGGAGTCTGCTGGAGATGGCAATGGCTACTCCCTGGAGATGGTGGCCGTCGCTGCGGCCCGACCAGTAATAGGTGTAGGCACCTACACAGGTCATGCCGCGGCCAGGCCTCCTCACCTCCGAGAGAGCAGCCACCTCAACTCTCAGCCTCCCCAGTTCCCTCAAAAGTAGAGGCAACCGATCATCCTGACGCAAAGAGTGGACGTTCCAAACCCCGTACCCTGACTTCCTGCCTGAGGTTCAGCCTCTGGCAGTCGCTCCGGGTGAATGCCACCTCTAACACCCCCACCGATGCTGCCCCATATAAAAGGGGTGGCGGGCTGCGTGCCCCATCATCCACCTGTGGGGTTCCCGAGGGCTTTCCCTCACAAGCTTCACTTTGGGCTGGCGGCCACCAGAGCGCAGGCGAAACGAGTAGTACCCGTTCCCAGCCTGCGCTTCAACAGTCGCCCTCCCAGCAGGGCACACAGTCCGTCTCACTTGCTGGGTGGGAGGGACTTTTCCCCTCCTCCCAGCCTTTCTGATTATTTGCGACACTTCCGATTGGTTATATCTGGGGGGAGGAGGACTGGCAAGGCCCACCTCCCCCGAGCCTCCCATTAACCCCAGGGGGCTAGGGGGCAGGAGTTGGTACAGTGTCAGGGCGTGTCCACACGCCGATGGGCCATGATCCTGAACCTCTGGGGCCTCCTGCTGCTCCGAGATCCCCCTCAGTTTAGCCTGGAACCGCAAGGTACCCAGTTTCCATGGGAGGCCACGAGGAGGCACTGCAGGGAGTCTCGATGATGGAGAGGCTGTGAACTGGCAGGGGAGACATGCATAGCTGCTCCCTTTTTCGCACGAGGCAAGCCAGCGGTGGGAGCTGTAAGCGAGAAGGCATGCAAAGCTCTTAACACTAACTAGACTACCACACCATCGCTTCAC
>NC_091574.1:9826551-9829051 GCF_042767895.1 Penaeus vannamei
GGCCGAGTGGAAGTTCTGGTGCTGCAGAAGGATTTTAAGAGGAAAAAATCACTGAAGTGACATTGAACATGAGTGAAGACACAGCACTACTCGTGTCACTTTTACAGTCCAACCCAAGTCGAATTCAGGCTGTTCGTGAAGCGCACGTGTGTGTGTGTGTGTGTGTGTGTGTTTATACACATATATAAACATATATATAAATATCCATATGTATCTATATATCCATCTAGATATCTATATTTTAATCTGTATACTTAACTACCTACCTATCCACACACACACATGTATATATATATATATATATATATATATATATATATATATATATATATATATATATATATATATATATATATATATATATATATATATATATATATATATATATATATATACATGCAGAGAGAGAGAGAGAGAGAGAGAGAGAGAGAGAGAGAGAGAGAGAGAGAGAGAGAGAGAGACAGAGAGAGAGAGAGAGAGAGAGAGAGAGAGAGATAGAGAGAGATAGAGAGAGAAGGAGGGAGAGAGAGAGATGTATATGTATATGTATATGTATATATATACATACATATATATATATATATATATATATATATATATATATATATATATTTATATATATAAATATATATATATATATATATATATATATATATATATATATATATATATATATATATATATATATATGCATATGTATGTATGTATCTGTGTGAGTATGTGTGCGTGTGTATATATATGTACATATATATATATATATATATATATATATATATATATATATATATATATATATATATATATATATATATATATATATATATATATATATAAATATATATATATATATATATATATATATATATATAGATATATATATGTATATATATATATATAAATATATGCATATGTATGTATGTATCTGTGTGTGTGTGTGTGAGTATGTGTGCGTGTGTATATATACGTACATATATATATATATATATATATATATATATATATATATATATATATATATATATATATATATATATATATGTGTGTGTGTGTGTGTGTGTGTGTGTGTGTGTGTGTGTGTGTGTGTGTGTGTGTGTGTGTGTGTGTGTGTGTGTGTGTGCGTGCGTGCGTGTGTGAGTATATGTGTATGTGTGTGTGCATTTGTGTTATGTGTGTCTGTGTGTCTGTGTGCATGCGTCTATGTATGTATGTATGCATCTGTATGTGTGTGAGTATGTGTGCGTGTGTATATATATGTGTGTATATATATATATATATATATATATATATATATATATATATATATATATATATATATATATATATATATATATATATATACATACATAAAATACATACATATATAAATAAACTCATGTATATATAACTGTGTGTGTGTGTATCAAGTAATACTTAACTAGTTATACATGTGTCAGTATCGCTTGATGAAGATGTATATTGATAAATAAAAGAGTGCAGCATGTACGCATTTCATTACAGCACCTAAAATTCTTCTTGTTGCTACGATTTGCGTCCATATTTCTTCTATGAGTCATTCTGCCTGGCGTCTGCCGAATGTGGGGGTATCAATGCATGTATAAAACCAATCAACATCAGCAGCTATCTTGTCTTCTTCCATATGAGAACAACTCACATGTTCGCGATCGTCCAAATATTCATGGAGACGAGATCGTCTCAGACTGAGGGAAGGAACTATGCATAAGTGACACACTGCATGATACTTGTACATAATTAAGAGTCTCGTTTCAAACGTAAATACCAGGTGTCACCCTATAAGTGTCATGCGTTGATGTACTGTCATCATTCGCCAGCGAGGGACAAGCCCGCGCGCCAAGGTGAGAGGGGCTTCTCGTTCTCTGAAATAAGGATAAGATATTGTTTCACTTAGTATTATTATGGTAGCTTTTATTATGATCTTTATGGTTATCATTATTGTTACTTTTATTTCTATTTTTATCACTATCATCATTATGACCATGATTGTCATTATGATTATTATTATTATTTTTCATTATGATTAATATTAAGATCATTATTATCATCATGATACTACTACTACTATTATTATTATCATCATTGTTATCATTATCATTATTATTGTTATTATCACTATAATTGTCACTATCATCATCATTACTAGCAGTAGTAGTATCAATATTGTTATCATTTCATTACCACCATTATCACTGTTATTATTATTACTATTACCACTATTACCCTTGATGCTATTTTCGTACTACATTATTTTTATTCTTATCATCGTCATATTTAATATAATTATCATCATTATCAAAACCATTATTAGGACTATTATAAATATAATCACTGTTATCAGTATTACCATTGCTTTTATTCTATTTCATCTTACTAATGATTATCATTATTATCTTTATCATCATCATTATTAGTAGTAGTAGTAGTAGTAGTAGTAGTAGTAGTAGTAGCAGTTATTATTAGTATTATTAGTAGTAGCATTATTATT
>NC_091574.1:9854051-9859051 GCF_042767895.1 Penaeus vannamei
AATTTCTTGTCTTCACTGTAGCGTTCGATTCCGTCCTCCGCGTCTATATCCTTGTTTCCATCAGCTAAACTTGTAATGTTCCTTGTATGTTGGCCAAGATGTGGATTAAACTCATATTTCTTTGCCGTCTCTGCATGCTTGGTCTTTATCTCTTCTCTTCGTGTTTATATTTTTTTCCAGCATTTGTTCCGTATCAATTACTGTTTCTTATAACCTTTATTTATCAGCGTGAGTAGCTATCAACTCTCTTTTCTCCTTCAGTATCTGAATCTAGGGGCTTAACAAATTGGTTTCAATCTCTTTGACAGTTCCCTGATTTTTTTCTTCCGTTCGTTTACCATTGCCCGCCTTGGTTTCTTCTTCCACCTTCCTTCAGTTTTATAATTTAGCATTTTCTTAATGTATGATTGTGTCATTGCGTAACTCAACCATTTCTTACAAATTTGCGTTTTCTATCCGCATTTTCAAACTTTCTACTACCGGGCTGTCTTGTGTGTGTGTGTGTGTGTGTGTGTGTATGTGTGTGTGTGTGTGTGTATGTGTGTGTGAGAGAGAGTGTGTGTGTGTGTCCATTTTTATACAACAGTTATATAAGCATACTCTCCCTAATTCTAAATACCTTTTTTACACTTCCAGGTTTGGGTGCTGATTTTGCTGAGCTTCCTCAGCATCGGTCTGGCGATGACCCTGATCGTGAAGGCGGAAGGAAGTGTGTTTCAGTTCCCTACCGAGAACGTACTTGGAAAGGCTGCAATGTGGGTCGTTCAGACGGCAACACAAGAGAGTATGTATGAAACAGTTTGATTGCATTAAATTTTCAAAAAATAATCAGTAACTCTTTATCAAGACTACGAATTCAGCTTACTTTGCCTGCGGTAGATTATGAATGTGGGAGTTTCAATAGGACCTGTTTATACCTTGCTTTTTTATCGTTTTTATTTCCTTCATTCGTTTTAGCGCCTTACTTGTCTCCCATTTTCTGTGATTTTTTTCACTCTATCACCATGTATCCTTTTCTTACCGAGGTTTACCACAATTCTTTCCACAGACCTGAGGCCCAGTAATTGTCAGTATTTTGTATTTAAACTCGATTCTTTTTGCACTTTTCAGGTTTCAGACTTTAATTCTACTATTCCTCTTTTTTCTTTTCTTTTCTGTCCTACTGTGTTCTGTAACCACAGTCTCTGCTGGGAAAACCCAGTAGTCAATACGTTTTCTATTCTTCTAGCCATGATGTAATTAGTTTGTGTCACGCTGGCCACTTTTGTAAGCTACAGGTGCTCTCGTTTTTCGCAACTAGCATGTCTCCAGCTTCTGCTACAAAATCACACCGAGAGCGAAGCTACGCGCATATGGCTTGATCAGTCGCCGGGTTGGCAATTTTTTAAAGACAGCTCCGTTGGCACCCACGCATTTGAGTATTCTGGTGTGAGTAAACGCAGACGGCGCGAATAGCACCCCCCCCCCCCCATCCTATGGATCGTCTCCCCAATCCCATGCCATCCCATAACCATTACATTTTTCATCCACGTGTGCCTCTATAATTTATGTTCCTTGAATATTTCAGAGTTACAGATTTTTTAAGGCGTATAGATGGATACGATGTGCCAAATGATTTCATCGTTAATTTCAAACCCCTAAGCCAACCATTGTTTCTCCTAACATTTGTGACAAGTTTGATTCCAACTCCATGCGTTCTGGCGCTTTCTCCTGACTAGTACATTTTATATTTTTATATCTTTTTAGGACTTTTCACGTCCCATTTTGTTTCTTGGGTAAACAAAATTTTGATCCCCTTTTATAAAATAAATTCCTCCATTTCCCTGCCTTTCCCAATAATACTACCAACATTCCAGTTGTCATTTCTTCCACAAGGTATATGGTATGACGTATTTGGTAATATCCCAATATACCACGCATCGAAATTGGAACTCAAGAGCCAATATTCAGTGTATTTGCCAAAATTGATTTTACGATATAACACAAATAACACGACCTAGAAAGATATATTTCTCGGAGTTTCCCTCAGTGTCATCAACGCATCTTGTTGCAGGCTCAGAGTGGCTCCCAGTCAATGACGGGGGTCGCATCGTAGTGGCCACGTGGCTCCTGGCGTCCCTGGTGTTCATGTCCTCCTACAGCGGCATCCTGACCGCCATGCTGACCGTGCCTCGGGTCACCATCCCCATCGACTCTCTGGCTGACCTCGTGGCCCAGGATGACCTACCTTGGCGGCTCGAGTCTGGTGCTATGATGCTGACATACTTAGAGGTATGTGTAGTATTTATGTAGGTTGCAGTAGTATTAAAATGATTATGATAATAATGATGATAATAATAATACCAATTATGATGATGATGACTTCAATAATAATAGTGGTAACAATAACAGTAATAGTGAACATAGTAGTAGTGATAATAATAACAATAAGAATAGCAATAAGGGTAATGATAACAATAACTATTAGAATGATAAGAAAAAATAATGACAATAATAACGATAATAATAATTATTATAATAATAGTAATCATAATAATAAGAAGAACCATGATGATTATATAATGGTAATGATAATGACAATGATAATAATGATAATGATAAATCTAATGATAATGATAGCAAAAACAATGACAAGAATAACAATTATAATGATAATAAAGACAATAATGATAATATTAATGATTATAAAAACGATAATGATAACAATGATAATGATAATAATGATAATGAAAATGATGATAATAAGGATGATGAGTAATAATAACAATAATGATGATAAAAAAATAATGATAATAATAATAATATTAATAGTAATGATAATAAAATGAATATTTTATTATCATTATATGAATATGATGATAATAATTGTTATTATCAATATGATAATGATAAATAGAATAAACAATAAATGATATTGGGGATGATGATGATAATGATAATAATGAGAATGATAATAGCAACAACAACAACAGTAATTATAATGATAATGCTAATGACTTTAATAATAACAATGGTAATTATAATGACAATTGTTATTATTAATCTAATTGTTATTATTGTTATTATTATTGTTATTATTATTATTATTACTATTATTATTGTTATTATTAGTGTCATTATTATTATTATCATTATTATTATTATTATTATTATTATTATTATTATCATTGTTATTTTTATTATTATTATCATTATTTTTATTATCATTATTTTTATCATTTTAATTTTCATTATCATAATTATCATCATTATCATCGTTGATATTATTATTGTTATTATTATTGGTCTTTTTATCATTGTCAATATACATACTTTTATTATCATGATAATGGGAGGGATAATGATGATGATAATAATGATAATGATAATAATAATAATAATGATAATGATAATAATGATACTGATAATAATAATAATAATGATAATGATAATGATAATAATAATAATAATAACTAGAAGGATGATGATAGTAATAGTAATAATAATGATGATAATAATAATAATAATAACTAGAAGGATGATAATAGTAATAGTAATAATAGTGATAATAATAATAATAATAATAATAATAATAATAATAATAATAATAATAATAATAATAATAATAATAATAATAATTGTAATAACAATAATAAAAAGAATAATAATATTAGCAGTAATGATAATAGCAGTAGTAGTAGTAATATTAATAGTAGTAGTAGTTATAATAAAAGTAATGATGATTATTATAACACTGATAAAATGATAATAATAATAACAAAAAGAAGAAGAAAATAATAATAATGATAATAATAGTAACAATAATAATAATAACATAAATAACAATAATGATAATAATGGTAATTAAACTAATAATAGCGATAATGTTAAGAATAATAATAATAACGATAGGATATAGTAATAATGCCATTATCATCATTATTATCATTATCTTCATCATCATCATCATAAACAATAATAGTAATAATTCTAATAATAAAAATGATACTAATAACAATTATGATAATAACGATAATAATGATAACAATGATAATGATAATAATAATTATGATTAATATTAATACAATCAACAATGATAGCCGTAGTATTCATCATAACAATGATGATGATAAAAATAATGATAAATAAAAAAAATATATAATAATAATAATAATGATAATATAAATAATGATGATAATAATAAAAAAAAATATTTATAATCATAATAATAATAATGATAATGATAATCATAATAAAAATAATAATTATGATAATAAAATAACAGTAATGATCAGGATGATCATATTCATAATAATGTTGATGATGATAATAAAAACAATGATTGTAATAGTAATGATAATGATTATGATAATAATAATAATAATGCTAATAATAATAATAATGATAATAATAATAATTAAAGTGATAATAATAATAATTAAAGTGATAATAATCATAATAACATTGATAATAGTAACAATAATCATTATAATAATGATAATGATAATAATAATAATGATAATGGATAACAATTATACTGATGATTATAAAACAACAACAATAATAATAATATCAATGATAATAATAACAATAATAATAATAGTAACAGTAATAATGATAATAATAAAAATAATAATAATAAAAAAAAATAATAATGATAATAATAATGTTTTTTTGTTATCACGATTATTATTATAATCATTATTATTATTAAAATTAATTGTATTGAAACAAAAATAATAACAATAATTGCAATTAAAAACGATGGTAATATAAAAAAGATATGGAAAAGACATTTCATTTGGAAATATTGATAAGCATACCATTAACAGGTTAAAAATATCGAATTCAGAATATCCTGAAAGGTCTGGTAGAGCACATCTATGTGTGATTTTAAAGTAACAGAAACATTAAACTAGCTATATATTCTTAAGTAAGTAATCATATGACCGCCTCTGAACACCTTGTAGACAGAAAATGACTGAGTCTGACGGCGTGTGTTCTTAGGAGTCGGAGGACCG
>NC_091574.1:9885782-9890782 GCF_042767895.1 Penaeus vannamei
TATAAAAGGAAGCATGGTTATACACCTACAAACACACACATTTATATATATATATATATATATATATATATATATATATATATATAATAATAATAATAATAATAATAATAAGAATTACATATTTCTAATATATGAAAAGTGTCATAAAATGCTTTTTCTCTTCCCACAGGATGGCTTTTGGCTCTTACAACTTTCATGTGCGAATTACTGCTTCATGGCGTAAAGCTGCACACTGTCCGATAACCGATAAATGAAAAGAAATAAGGTAAGGCTAGGGCAACTAGTTATTTTGTTGTTTCATCTTACTTACAATATGTATAATAACAATGAATAAACATATATAATGGGTTGTCAATAAGGCGTCGAATCAAGTGAGAAGTGTTAAGTCAATGCGGCCGTGAAGTATCTCATATTTATTCTGCAGAAGTTTCGAAAGCATTCATCAATAATATAAGGAATAACAAAACGAAAAGGTCGTTAGACAGTCCAGTTGTACAGAGGTGGTTCTAGTCTTACATATAAGAGGATAAATAAGGAAGCTGGGTGTGATTGTATTGCTTAGTTCTGGTTTCCTTATTTTTCTTTTTTTTATGAGATTGAATCTGTGGGCCTATTTTAAGATTTATCAATTTTGGTGAATGATCATGGGAATCGTGGGTATACCCCTGCCATTCAGCTAGTCTGTTAGCAAGCCCATTCCCTCTGATGACATTTTTTACAGTGAACAAGAATCCAACGCGTTATGATAAGCATAGCGGGAATGCTGGGAGGAAGAATGTCCTTCCTTCCGTGATGTGTGAGCTAAGGCTCTCAAGATTGCAATTGACTACCTGGAGTGATGATGAATTGTTTGTTACCCTCATGAATGTTGTGGTATTATTTGCTACAAAGCTGGTACCTGCAGTATTGGTTACAGGATTGACAGATTCATCTGTGAGGTAGGTTCTACTACCCGGAGAAATGATGGCTGCAATGACACTCTTAGCTTCTGCCTTCAGTCTAGGCATGGAGTATTGACTATTTTTCTCCTTAGGTTCATGACTGAAAACTTGATCAAGGTCTGAGCTCACGGTGGGGATTCAATATAGTCTGGGTAGGGAGTCCATGCTATTAATAATTACTCTTTGAGCTGATAGTGTATTAACTCTCTGGCTGTATGAGACAGGAGCTGTTTACTTTGTGTTGAATGTATGCGTTTTAGGTGCCTGGATAACCTTGTAAAAGAACTGTGCTGCCATTAGATCATTTCGGGGGTCCAGAGAAGGTTTGCCTCCATGTGAAGGTTAAGGACAATTTTCCACCATTGGGCTCCGAGAATTATCACAGTAACTCCATTTGATGTTTTGGCTTGTTAGTAATCAGGGAGACAAGCATACTCTTCATTGGCCAGTATGCATTTAGAATAATCTTGGTGTTTTCTATCCTGGCCTTATTTGTCTCCCAGTCATTGTTCTCATGACAAACAGGCTTGCCTTGGTTTGGTTATCTAGGTACTGGATCTCCTTTTGGAAGATATTCTAGTAGATCCATGCCCATAGGTACTGGAAGACCTAAACTCACTCTAGGTCCATTCCCTGGACAATCTGACTTGTACATGTCTCAGAGTCATGGCCTTTGATTTGGCTGTGTAGATCTTTAGTTCTGTACTTCAAGAACCCTCAGATATAAGGTTCAGACTGTGCTGGGCTCTCCTTTGGCAGTGGCGAACAAAATTGTCTGTACAAAAGACGATCTTGGACCCCTCAGGAAGTGTGTTGAGGATGTAGGATATTAGGGATGCTGGGAAGGGCTGGGCTGCTAACTCAACCCAATGGCATTTCATTCTCTAATGGCATGTGCTCTGACCTTTCTTGTCTTATCAAGCTCTTTTGAAGTAAGAGGACTTGCTATTTCAAAAAGCCTTCTCCAGATCTAGGAATACTGGATGCGGAAGTTTTCCAGGAGTTATTGATGAGTTGTGGGAATGCAAGATTACCTGCCAGCCATAGATGGGAGATCCCATCAGAGTTTGGGGCCCAGTGAGAAATGTTTTCTTACTTTATTATTAGTATCTCCCTGAGAGAGAGAGAAAAAAAAATAGAGCCTGAGTTATTAGGCTCTGCAGTCATGTCTCTAATGAGAGCAAGTCTGGCTGGTTGCAGGCGTTCTTGGTTTGCCTTCGGTCCAGTTGGCAGACCGACCTGTCTGCCTCTAATTGAGGTTCATGGTGTGTGCATTTGGGAAATGAACAGTTGGCTGCTCGCAAGGCTCAAGCGTATCCATGATTTCGCTCTGTGTTGATCCATTGCATCTAGAGCAGCAAGCCAAGGTATTCTGAAAGGCTTGCCTGCTGGTCTTGTGTGTTTTGCATCTAGGGTTATGTTGGGCATTGGGGCCCAACAGCAAAGAGGGTGGCAATTGTACCATAGTGATTGTAGCAGTCTTATCAACACCCCTCTAACGTGCGTTACCTCTTGGGTGTTGAGAAGAGTGGCTATATTATAGTTTGTTACATCTGCTTTCCTGCAGGGGATTCAGTGCTGCAGTAGCACAGACCTCATTAATGTCTAAGTTCCTACAGCCAGACCTGCTGTATACATAGTCCAGCTTGAGGGGCCCTTGGCCAGGTGGATCCTAGCATCAAGAGACGTGCTGGATTGGCTATCACAAAGCAGGGGATTGTTGCTCTGACTAGAATGATAAAGCCTCTGGTGCCAGATGTGTTTGGCAACAGGAACACATATCCTGAGAAGTTGACAGTATTCTCTGTTAGTGAATGTGTCCACATTCCTTGATCGTACAATTGTGTGGAGAATGGCACTTCATGGAGTAATGTCATTGATGTTCCACTGTGGATTGTGTGTCATGATGTTACACTATCACTTACATCGGTATCGTTATTGACATTGATGCATTAGGATTCAGAGTCACATGCCTCATGGGTGGTGGCTTCTTATATGTTGGAGTCTGATAACTGAGTTTCTTGTCAGTTTTTTTTTTTTCTTCAGACTTTGCCTGTGTGGTCTTGGTGGATGGGGGTGAGATGAACAATTTATAATTTGAATTTCTACAAATTAAAAAATAGTGGCTCTTTTCTTGACAACCTATGCAATCTCTTAGTCATCTAGAACGTCACCTATTGTCCCTCTGGAAGCTTTCCTGGTTCAAAATGCATCCCAAAAGTCCTCAGTCTACGAAGGGAATGTTACTTTACAAACATGAGAGTATTTCATATAATAAATCCCTTGTTTTTTAGCCCATTAATGGTGTGACCATCATGGATCTTTATATTTTGATGTACATCACAAGATAATGTGATCCTCCAATCACCCCACAATAAAATGGTAGTCTGATTGTCAAAGTTTTGCCACCAGACAAGATTGACCAACAAACTGGAACACTCCAATATTGACCAGTACGTTGGTTCACCTGGTAACAGTCAGATTTCACTTGGCAGGTCATGGAAGGAAAAATGCTTTTGGTGAAGAAATGGCAAATCAAACATAAAATATATTTAGATCGATTATAGTAATACAGAGACCTGTGAATGATTTCCAGTGTATTTAAGATGTTAATCATCTCACACCAAGAATTCACCTTGCAACTGAAGCAGCTATTCCCAAAAGTAGTGAGCAGTGTCATCAACCTCTGGTACCGTGGTGGTCTGATGAATGCCAACAAGCTGTCAGAGCAAAAGAATTCTGCACTGAGGCAGCTGAAACAATGTCCCACCAATATGACATTAATCCATTAAAAAGATCTTAGCCAAGGCCAGTTGAATGCTAAAAGAGGCTAGATGGACATCATGGAGACAGTATGTTTCCAATTAACGCGGGGACCCTCTTATTTTGGGTATAGAACAAGGTAAATGAGATTGCAGTTAACAGAACATCTGTGTCACCACCTGCTCTGAAAAGTAGATGGTTTAATCCTTACAGACGGAAAAGATGTTCCAAATACCTACATCCATGGCAGAGTTCTCTGGAGCATCTTACACTGCTCGATTCTCCACCTTTTAGACTAAACATGCATAACGCTCGATGTCATTCTTAAGTACAACTGCAAGAGAAATTCTGTACAATTTGCCATATTTGCACACGGAGAGGAACTCTGCTTTCCAACCTTGCCAGACTGCCCCAAGACTTAACAATATTCCGTACCAACTGATATCTCACAAATTGTAGAGCTCTTATTCAATAATATCTTTAGGGAGGGCACTGTGCCTTCTACATGTAAAGAAGCTATAATTATTCCTATCCTTAAACCTGGGAAAGATGCTTCCATACCAGGGAATTACACACCAATTTCTCTCACCAGCTGCATCTGCAAGCTGATGCAGAAAATGGTAAACTTTAGGTTGACATGGCTAAGAGAAAAGGAAAGCGTGCTGACTCCATATCTATATGGTTTAGAAAACTGAGGTCGACCACATGACTTTGTGAGGATAGAGACTGCTATACAGAGTTACTATTAACAGTCGTCTTTGGCATTGAAAAGGCTTATGATACTGCTTGGAAGCATGGCATACTCACGAAGATGTATGACACTGGTCTAACAGGAGCATTACCTACCTTTAAACAAGACCGAGTTGAGAGTGCAGGTCGGAAACAGCTTCTCTAACGTGGAAGATAAACTGGAGAGGGGCCTACAAAGGACAGTCATAAGTGTGACCCCAATTCCCATGACTATAAGTGACAATATTAAGGTCGTCGCTACTCTTGCCTCATGTTGTCTCTATGTGGATGCCTTCACATTTAACTGTTCAGGTGGAAGCCCTGTAATGCTTCTTTTCCTTCTCCACAAATCAACTTGAAACCTAGCATCAGAATTTATCTCCATTTTAAATGGAGGCATACCTATAGAAACAACCTACAAATGATTAGAGATAATCATGGTTGTTGGGTGAACATGCGTTCATCCCAACCGACAAGTAGTTGTGTCAACAAGCCTGAGAATCAGGTACAGATTGACTCATGGGCTGATAGCAAAAAGTGAAGTACGCGAGAATGCCAAGAGCTATA
>NC_091574.1:9904308-9906808 GCF_042767895.1 Penaeus vannamei
AACAATCAACGGCCAGTATGTAAGTACAGTACATCACAAAATCAGGTAAGTTAAAAATGGTTCCCATAAAGCGTAAAGTATCATCTGACATTCGACAGAAGAAACGCCTGATTAATCAAATAATAATAAAGCATAATTCAAGCTTTGGCACCTCAGATGAGCGCCAGACGCCGACCCCATGACCTGTGGTCAGCCGAGGCCGCACCCCGTTAGGCTTAACAACACCTAAGGAATGCGACGCCGCTCCGAAAAATTGCCAGATACAAAATCACCCTTATAACTCCCTTTATCCCAAACCCCATCCTTACCCCCTCCAATACCATCCTAAATCCTCCCACACCACCCGCATCCTTCCCTCAATTCCTCTGTTGCAACACTACAATTTAAGGACATTATAATGCATGGGCTCATTATAATGGAGTGCGTGTGTGCGCCTATGCAGACTGTTCATACGTTCGTGCGCGAGTATGAGCGCGTAGGCACGAAAGTGCGCAGGTGCATATGTGCGCATGTACATGCGTATATATGTGTACAGGTTCATATGAGTGTAGGCGAGTTTAAATTCATGTGCTGATACATGGGTATGTATGCTGCTGTTGTCTACGTAAGGCTATAAGGTTCCATATAGCTTTGTGATAGAGTACATTATATATGGGTATGTTCCGTGCTTATACATGAGGGTATACATGGGTTTAAAGGCGTAAATATGCAAATTTGTACATATGGTGTATATATTCATGCATGAATGTGTACATTTACATGTGTATATAAGCATGTATATATGTGTATGTGTATATAGGTATGTATAATGTGCGTGTTTATGTGTATGCGTGGGTGAATGTATAGGTAGACATATGTAGGTATTTATATGTGTATACGTAAAGGTATACGTATATAGGTGTGTGCAGGATGTAGGAAGGTGGATAAATAATTAAGTATATGTATGTATGTAAGTACGTATGTATGTACGTAGAGGTAGTTATATGTAAAGCAAGTACAGATATATACACATATGTAAAGGGGGGGGGGGCACTAGTGTATGCTGCAAATGTATGTGCTCATATACGGATGCGTGAGCACATGCAGGGATAGATACATGCGTATGTATAATGATAGGTAGGTTTGCGAGGTATGCAAAAAGGGGTGTTTACATATACACGGGTGAGTATACACTCATGTATACTCACTCACTTATCAATAACATATAACAAGCGCATAAACGGACAGGCGATGTGAACATATGACTAGGTCAGACTATGATGGACATGTATGTAATTATTTATAACGTAAGAATAAGTATCCATATCCATAAGCATAGATACAAGAATAAATGTGTATGCTTGCATATGCATATGTGTGGGAATGAGCATATGCGTAGTACTTAGAGCATGTGCGGGAATGAATATGTCTGCATCAGGTGCACATACGCACAAATTAAGTTAATAAATAAAATAAAATAAAACATATATGCACTTCTGATAATTAAGCCCAGCTCATGGGAGTAGTGAGCAGGCCGTGCATTGCCGCTCCTAAGTCCACTCCAGGTAGGACCAAACCTGCTGGGGGGACTTATCAATGGCATTCCGGCTAAATTACTCCCCTCCCACCAAGATACACCTAAGCCAGTAGGTGGGAGGTAAATCGGCTGTCCACCTCCATGAACAAACGCATCCAGCCATGGCCCCCATTCCCCGGAGGCGAAGGAGCCCCTGGTTACGGCGGCGATCAGGATCGCTCCGGAGCAGGGGGTGCTAAAAATATCCGGGTAAAGACAGGCCGCCCCACGTTGATGAACCTTTGCACATACAATATAAGGACCATGAGAACTGAATCCGACTTACTAGCTTTACTAGAGGAACTCTCTTCCATTAAATGGGATGTAGTAGGACTCTGCGAAGTTAGAAGACTAGGTGAAGAGCAGAAGTTATTAAATGAGGGACACGTGCTCTATTGGAGAGGAAAACCTCTGGGTAGCAAACAGGAATTAGGGGTAGGATTCTTAATACACAAACGCTTAGAAAAGAACATTGTAGAATTTTATAGTGTCAGCGAAAGAGTGGCTTCTGTAACAATAAAACTAAACACTAGGTACAACTTAAAAATTATTCAAGTCTATGCTCCAACCTGCAGCCACAGTGATGAAGAAATAGAGAGCTTCTATGAAGATGTTCACTTAGCCAGCGAGAGAACAAAATCCCATTTCACAATAATTATGGGGGATTTTAATGCCAAAATAGGTAAAAAGACAGAGGGCGAAACCGCAGTAGGGAACCATGGAATAGGCACTAGGAACGAGAGGGGACAAATGCTAGTCGAATTTGCGGAGGCTCGATCACTCAGTATCATGAATACATTCTTCGAAAAAAGACTAGAACGGAAGTGGACATGGAAGTCGCCTTCTGACGTCAAAAACGAAATTGACTTCATAATTTCAAATAGGCGCGATATAATAAAAAATGTAGAGGTTATAAATAAAGTAAATGTAGGCAGCGACCATAGA
>NC_091574.1:9926808-9929308 GCF_042767895.1 Penaeus vannamei
TTCATCCATCCACGCCTATACGCCTTTTTTATTACAGAAATCTGATGTCGGAAAAATGAACAGGTCGATTGCGTCTGCTTACAAGATAATTGGCATACCAGTGGAATGAACAAGGATGATCAATATATGTAGTCACATGATTTGCTTTTCACTCGCATAGGTCTGTTAGAGAAAATTAAGTCTTTGCTCTGCATCTGATTATTTAAGTCAGTGCTACAAAACTGTAATAGAGGGATAATGATATTCAAAACACATGTTGTAACCTCTGTTGTAGTTTGAGGGGAAATATAACTGATCAATGAATGGACTCACACATTATAATAATCATAATAATAGTAGAGTTGTATGCAGACTAAGTATGTCCAACAGGTCGTACAAGTCGCTCACCTTTACCTTAATGCTAAGAAAAATCGCTGTCCTAATTAAAAATGCGGCACTTCGAACTTCGAATTTCCAAACATTAGAGCAGTACTCGGACCCCTAAACCCATTGAACTGATCACTAAGCAATATCATTGTACAATTCAAAATCGAGTTTTTCAATATAGTGCTAAAGTTATATCCTTAGTTCTGGCAATACGGTCTAATGCCTACCTACCAATGCGTAAATCTATTTTATGTCCAATCCATTATGAAGAGTCAAAATCCCTGTCTATAAACCAGCATGTATGACTTATTCATAATGCATTATCTAGTCCATAGATCACTGTATTCAATCGGGGGTTGCCAATCTGTTAATTTTGTGTATGAGCAGTCTACAATCCATGATCGCTCTGCAATCCATGTTCAGTGCCTAATCCACATGCCAGCCCTAATGTTATGAATAGTTCTGTGTAGATTAGTTCCTATTTTTCCCAAGATTTTCTTTCTCCCAAGAACATGCCAATATATATTTTTCCGAGTTTAATCCAGCAATGATGTCCATTTTCTATAGTAAACGACCAATCAACAATCTAGTTCAGTCTTCAATTCAAGATAGAATCTCAATATCCAGACCGAAATCCAGTGCTGTCCAATCCATAACTCAGTTATTTCTAATGATTTATAGTTCAATATCGAAGTTCCCCCGATATTCTCATATTCATATCCAGTGTATGATTGAGTGTGGTTGTCTAGTCCAAAGCACTTTGTTGTTGACATTAATACATCAGTGTACATTGTACACATTCCTGATATCAGCATTAAAATCCATGCATCAATATCTTATCTACTGTATAGTTTGGCCTTGATTTTTATTCTGGAATCGAACGGCAACATCCAAATCATATTCTTAAACCAATGCTCAGTCCATAAGATACCACTGATGCCCAACTAAGGCATTTTATAGCTTATCATTATTAAACAATCTATAATCCAAAATTCAAGAGCTAAAGTCTCAAGTTAGATTTATTGTCTTGCACATAATTTGCCGTTATTGAATATTATTTATTTAGTGTTTATTATTATGCCATTACCCCGTGCTCTTGGCAAGGTCATCCTCGTAATGTTGCATTCTGCAATTCAAGGATAAATCTCAAAATATTAATCAATCTTATACCCTTTTAATGATCCAGTGTAAAATTTATATCAAACATAAAATAGCAGTGGCAATTTAAGATTTTTCACGTTAGAAAACAAAAAAGCATAGAAGCCCCAATGGCCACTTAAGACGACGAAAGACGACACCATTGATGTCTTACAGCCTGCGGAGACTGAAGTCATATGCAGTGTTACCAATTCCATTATAGGTAAGGGTAGAAAAAAATCTCGCTAGATTTGACAAGAACATTTACTAGTTACTCTTGCGAACTGCAGATTTTTTCCGCTATATCAACATTTAAATTCGCTAAATTTAGTGGAACAATTACAAAAGGAAAACACTGGTCAGATGTAAAGGACCCCCTTGTGCCTGACACTGGTTAACCTACTTAAGAGTTATTATTTCATATTTTCATATTTTAAAATGACGTTAACATTTGTTTCTGCAGTAGGATGTCACTACTCTCAACATAATGCATATATAACAGCATTTACCTATATTTGCTTCTTTTCTTACTACCTCGTCACAAGGAACTTCATATATATGCCATAACTATGTACATGAATCAGCAGTGATAAGCATGGTAACATTCTAGTCTGAGGAGGTAGGCACATATAACGATGAAAAGAAATAAGGCACACCCATTCAAAGAAAGCAAAACCATCTCATTTCACTTTACATAATTTATGTATGGCAGCTCATTGGTATATTTGATACTTCTTACCCCTAGGTACAAAATAATTCACCTGTAACCATCTGGGTGTGCTGTAGACCCTCGTCCCTACTCTCATTACACAATTTTATTGGTAGATGATGATTGTTTGTTAACACAACTACAACAGAAACGAAAGTGGCAAACCAAAGGCAGCAAAGGCGGACACTCTATGCTGTTCCCACCACAAATCATTCTGAAGAATTTAAAAAATGCTTATCTGTATGCAATGAGAGGAAAATTAAAATAATGAAAACTTCAAAAGATAAA
>NC_091574.1:9934308-9936808 GCF_042767895.1 Penaeus vannamei
AAAACTTTGAAGACATCTGATGAGGTCCCCAGAGTTCTTGAGGTGGGAATCACTGATGACTCCCATGGCAGCGGAGAGGGGTTTCGCCAAACACTTCGCCAGGCGATGGGGAGCGCTGCCTATGCCAGAAGTGATGGGTCTCATCGGCACACCTGGCTTGTGTACCTTCGGGAGACCTCTCATGGACGGGTTGCGGGGGGCCTCCTCCAGCAGGTGAAGCAAGCCTTTCCCCTTAGCCGACCGCAAGAGTAGATCCCTCGCCTTCTTCTTGAATCTGGCAGCTTCCATCATCCCATCGCCCTTCGTCACTTTCCTGTAAACAGAAGCTTCGGAAAGTAAAATGTTAATTTTGTGTATATAATCAGTCCTGTCCATAACAACAATACCCCCACCTTTGTCAGCCTGGGTGATGACGATGGTCTCGTCGTCGCGGAAGCCCTTCAACGCGGTGACATATCTGCGAGGGATCGCCGGGGGGCGCGAAGACGAATCGGCCACACAGCAAGCAGTAATCCCTTGGATGAACCCTTTGTCGATGTCAGTATCGGTCCAGCGGTGGTTCGAGACAACATAGTCAATCAAGTCTTTGCTGTCCTTCCGGGTGCTGAACTTGAGTCCAAGGGAGAGAGCTTCCTTTTCCGTGCGGGTAAGACGTTTGGAGGACATGTTTCTAAGAAGATCACTTCGTCCAGCTTTCGACCATCAACTCATGCTACATATGCGGTGTAATTTCTCCTTATGTTTGGCTCGTTGAACTTGATCTTCCTGTTGCAGTTGGAGGACCAGCCCATGGGGTAGGTGTTCGCCCTCGAGCTCGTTCCGGAGTTCGTAGAGTCGATGTTGCAGGGTCCTAATGGCCTCCACAAGGAAGGCCCGAGCACTATCAGGGAACAGATGCTCGCCCGATTTTAACTGGCTCGGAGCTGAAGGTAGCCAGTTAAAATCGTACATGTATATATATATATATATATATATATATATATATATATATATATATATATATATATATTTATATTATATGTCTATACATATCTATCAATAACGACGCGAACGGACTGATGTCATTGGTAATTTTCAGTATATATTTGGTAATATTATTGGAACAGCGGAATGTATAGAAAATGTGGGAGCATACAAAACCATGGTAAACTATTGTAGTAATGAGCGTAGCAATTCTAATCCACAAAATTCAAAAGCAAATGGTAATGAATCTACTACATTGAAATGATTGTTTTGATAAAATATGGTTTGTTGGCAATATTCACGTACACGTAAATTAGGAGAACTTCCAGAGATGAGTTCCAGTTAAACTTCATGTGATACAATTTTCCACAAAAAAAAAAAAAAAAAAAAAATGTTTACCATCGCTGCCCTGAAATGTTAGATTTAGCAGAACCTACTAAGGTTACTTGGGATATATGTTCTTAACGCATCAACAAAGAAATAAAGTTTAATATCTGAGTACATTAAATTTGTAACCATGTGGCGTAACATCACGATGCTATCGTAAATAATATGCACTATATCCAAGAACCTTACCTAAGGTTGTTTACATTAGTAATAACGTATTGAGGAATTATCAAGCTTTAAGGGTGATATGATGATTAATCCAGTAATATTAGCTAATCTGTAAATTGGCTAAATTAAGAGGCTCCTGGAGGAAACTTAAATGATGTCCTGCAATATATTCATATATCTTTTTTATTTTATGAACTTTTGCTGCCGAAACACCACCTCGTGAGCCTAGTGAAGTTATACGTGGACTTCGACTACTACTTCGAGTGTGCAAAGGAAAGGGTATCAGCTGATTAGCAGTCTTACCATGGGCTCCCCTCTAAGCGCAGTCTTGGCCTGCTTCATGGAGACACTGGAGAGGGACCACTGGAGGGATGTAAACGGTAGACATTCTCCTTGGCTTCATTCCTTTCCCAGCAGCCAAAACAGTAACACCTCTGAAGACCACGCTAGCAAAGGCACAAAAAAATTCTTAGCATGGCAGCCGCCATTTCACCAGTTTCCACGCACTGAAGTCACCATAATGCCAAACTGATTCGGCTGCGGGGAGACGTCTCACCTGCCTTGTGGCCGTTGGGGCCAATGGAGTTGACAATCTGGGGGCCTTCCTCGGAGGCCTCTACCTTCTTCGATCGACGGAGGAGAGGGGGCCGCTGTCCACCACCGGCCCCGTAGTAGGCCTCTGTTTTTACCACTCCTCCTGGCCTCCTGAACCCCCTGACGGAGGAAGGTGGGGATCGGTCTGGGGGGGTCCCAGTTGAAGATACGGGCCGGGACATGCAAGCCAAACGTCGGGTGGTCAGTGCTTCTCGATCTTCTAGAACTTCAAGACGGATGCGGCGCCCTACAGATTTCTCCTGGGGGGGTGGGGGGGCGACTCTCTAGTCCTTTTCAGCCGCAACCAGCACCTCCCTAACTCCTGACACAACTTGTGCACCACCTCTTCGAGCTCCTCTGCTAGAGACACACATCTCTCCTTCCTCCG
>NC_091574.1:9946808-9951808 GCF_042767895.1 Penaeus vannamei
TTGAATAAATTTATAGTGCAAAATATCATGATGATGTACTTATTCAAAAGTGATTTTTTTTTATTGCATTGCACAAATTAATATACTCTAAATACATTATGTAGGCTGATAATGTAGCGACATTCAACTACATAAAATGCACCCACATCTCTTTGTAGAAAATGTATTTGATGCATAACTTACGAAAATGAGACATTTCACCTGTAAACGTATCTAAAAAGTATACAACTGTTCATCGTTTTTTCTAGGGCTGAAGGTTAGTCATTCTTTGGGATTGTGGCTCTGCCTTTAGTGTTGCCCAGCTGGAAGACCCAGCTGAAGTGACACAGGATGAAATTTCCATCGTGATGACGTTCTGTCTGTTCATACCATTATGGTTTTAGCATTTTTTATATGTAATTTCATTAACATGTGAAAATATTTCAATTTTGCTTAAATACTTTTGTTTGCGTAAAACTATCTTTAGTCATATGAATTTACATCATATCTGTAGTCATATGAATACTTATATATATACATATATATAAACATATATGTATGTATGTATACGTGTATGTACACACACACACACACATGTATATCGATAGATAGATAGATATAGATAAACAGACACATGTACATATATATATATATATATATATATATATATATATATATTTGTTTATATATATGTATATATGTATATATGTGTATCTATATGTATGTATGTATATGTATATATATATATATATATATATATATGTATGTATGTCCATACATATATGTTGTATGTATATATATATGTAAATCATGTATATATATTCATATATATATATATATATATATATATATATATATATATATATATACATATTTATATGTGTGTGTGTGTGTGTGTTTCTTTACAATATATATTATATATTTATCTATACAAATATCAGTATCAATATATATATATATATGTATATATATACACATACAGATAGATATGTACATATATTTGTATTCACACACACACACACACACACACACATACACACACACACACACACACACATATATACAGGTATATGTGTGTGTGTGTGTGTTTATTCATGTGAGTGCGTGTATGTATTGTTACATATAGTTAAGGTTATGGGAGCAATGTATATACACGTACAGAGCATATACTGCTTTTCACTCCTGATTAACAATGCTAGCTGCCTTCATCCCTCCGTTGAACAGGTGTGGTTGCTTTTCTCACTAAGTATCTTGGCCATTGGAACCACCATGAGGATACTCACGGCTACAGAGGATCGGATATTTGGAACCTTCACCAAGAATTTGACAGTGAAGACTGCAGCCTGGGTCATTCAGACTTTAACACAAGAGAGTATGTTTAGGTTTGCGCTTACTTTTCATATATCAGGATTAGTTTGACTGCATACCCCTTCTTACCAATAGGTAAAGTCGAATAAAAAGCTTTCCTGATCCAGTATAAAACATCCTACACTTCAGGTTCAGAGTGGATTCCAAAATATGATGGCGGGCGACTAATGGTAACCACGTGGCTGTTGGCGTCTCTGGTGTTTATGACGTCTTACAGTGGAATTCTAACCGCAATGCTGACTTTGCCTCGGGTTACCATCCCTATTGACTCTTTGGAAGACTTGGTGGCTCAGGATGATCTACCCTGGCGTCTTGAAGCGGGTTCTATGGCCACCAAATTCCTTGAGGTAAAAATAATTTAACTAGATTTGTCCGTAGCCCAGGAATAAGCGACAAAGAGGCAGTTTTCAAAGTGTTGATTTTTTGCCCTTTTGTTTTCTTGTATAATCTGATACAAAGACTGAAAGTTTTGTCCTGTATCATCAGCTTTTCATATCATAAGTATAGAATGAACACATGAAGTATGCTCCTGGGAAAAGTATTTACAGTATATGATGCTTGGAAAGATGTAAGTATTGTTTCCTTACAACGCCAATAACCTTTGATTAATTGAATTTCAAGTTGAACAATATAGATGTAGTTAACAGATGATTTTAGTATGATGTTTTTTAATATAATTACAGCTCATTTAAATGGGTACTATGCCAGATGTTTATATCGGTTTAGGATAATGTTGTCAGGGTAAGAATATGAAATTTACTTTCTGATGTTTCGATCACGTAAATTTGTGATTGCTTAAATATTCTTTTCTGCATTTTTCATTAAATAAGGCTTACCGTTTAAGTTTAATTATTATCATGAAATAAACTTTCACGAACATTACAATATTATGGCTGATGTTACACTTTACCTCACATACCTATATTACTTGGTTTGCAGGCTTATGAAGAATGTTAACGTTGCTATAGCATATCTATACTTATTAGCCACCAATATGAGTGATATAGTATAATAATCTATGCGTAAATGCAGACTCTGGTGTAGGAAAACAAAGGAGACAGTAATCTTTCTATGACCATCAAAGAGTACATCAGAGGAGAGGGAGGCATGAATTTAGGTAATCGACTTGCAGTGCCATTTCCGAATCGAACCTGGTATTCTGTTCTATTCTTTAAATGCATCAGTTTGAAATGATGGTTCCTTTCCCGGAAACGTATAACAGTGTAACAAAAAAAAAAAAAAAAAAAAATATTGGCAACACCCTTTTCGAATCTACAAGGAAGTCCTGGTTTGTGGCTTCAGATTTCTTCCTATGTGCAATTTGAAAGAGAGAGAGAGAGAGAGAGAGAGAGAGAGAGAGAGAGAGAGAGAGAGAGAGAGAGAGAGAGAGAGAGAGAGAGAGAGAGAGAGAGAGATTTTTTCCCCACTTGGAGAAAAGCTCATTCCTTGTCTGATTACAATAATGTTTCACCATTTCATCTTTCCAGGAATCCGAGGACCCGGTGAGGCGTAAGGCGGCTGCCATGAGCTCAGGCTACTTCAAGGACTGCTGGTCATCTCGCCAAGCCATTGCCAATGGGGAATTTGCAGGAATCTGTGACGAGACTACTATGAAGAAGGCCATGTCCTGGGATTTCAGGTCCCTCTTCTATACACAATTTTTCTTTGACAATTATTCCAGCCCAAGTGCCTGGGAGTCTGCATATGAGATGAATATTGATTTCATGAATACTTAACCCTTTAATTGCATGTATATGAATTAATTTTCATGCATGTGCATGTCTATTTAACAACCTATCTCTCTGTACGTATATATAGTTATGCATGTTTCTATATGTGTATGTATAATATATCTATTAAAATGTCTAGCTATGTATCTACCTACCTCACTATATACCTATATATACATATACACAAAACACACACACGCAGTGTTTGTGTGTGTGTGTGTGTGTGTGTGTGTGTGTGTGTGTGTGTGTGTGTGTGTGTGTGTGTGTGTGTGTGTGTGTGTGTGTGTGTGTGTGGTTATGCTTGTATGTGTGTCTGTGCACAAATCATAAGTTGTTTTTGTTTCTCTATCTCGCAGCTCAAGTGGTCGCTGTCACTTGTATATCACTCGTGAAAAGGTCTTGTCCAGCGCCATGATGGGCATTGCCTTTAAAAGGAATTCTTCTTATCTCGCGGATGCAAATCGAATGTGAGTTATAACAAATATATTTTGAAGTATATAATTAGCTAGGAGAAAAATCGAATGCAATGCTGGATATATTCGGAATTAATTTTAGTTTAATTTGTATTCTAATTTCGTTTGCATTGCTCCCCTATTTTTCACATGATGCCTGCGCCTCAGTGTTCACATCATAAAACATTCCGGTATCCTATCCAAGTGGATAGGAGATCAGATCACCAACACTAGCCAGTGCCTGCGGCCGCCGAGTGCCGACCGCAGGGAGGGTATCTCGGCGCTCAATATTGAGGCCTTCCTGGGGCCGCTCAGCGTCCTTCTGGCAGGTGCGTAGGTATCTCACTTTAAAATGGATATCTTTCTGATGCTTATAATATGATATTATATGGCAGTTACTTTATATCCTAAGTGGTGTAACATCATATATAGTTGACAATCCTGATTTAATATTTCCAAAGTTAGGGAAAGTTTCAGTGATTAAATTATGGGGTAAAACAGACGCGTGCAATCAGTAAGAGATAATGATATAAAAAAACGCGTCATAAAAACGTAAAAGTCTATCGAAGACCCCTAAGGATAAGACCACCAACACTCTAATTCTACTTATAATACCATCACGCTAACTTTGGTCTTCCGTTGGTTTGTGCAGCTCGTTCTCTCCTTAAGTGTTTCCTCATCGGGTGTTCCGTCCCTGGACCCCTGTGCTGCCATTGCATGTCCTTATATCTTGTTACTTATTTGCGAATACTATTTATCCTGATTTATAAGCACAATAAAAGATGACGCGCATTTAGAGCAGTCGTAACGACATGTAACAATGTTAAATAATGCAAACAAAAAATCAAATTCAATTACAACAATAATTGTTATGAATGCATAACTTAGAAAGTCATCATTATTACGATTTTCATACGCACATGCGTTAGTACCCACTGTTCTCCTTCATGTTTGTTTTATACTCATATATTTGTGCCACATCTAAAAAATGGTAATTTATGGCCTTTTTGCCAACTAACGTATCCATTAACACTGATGGATACTCACACACTTAAGGGGGAAACATTAAGCTAAGGGTTGATAAGAATTCTCCAGCAACTCTTCTGTATCGTCACTTCATACGTAAACTGTTTTACCCATACAGTGAGCTTGTAAATATTGAACGAACCATAATATATGGAGTCACTATTATAACCAAAAAATGTTCAGAGCAAATATTTCATAATCCATTCCTATCTCCCTTAGGCTGCGTCCTAGCCTTCCTGGCCTTCCTTATGGAGCACATTCATTTTATCGCCCTCAGTTAATTCACTGAAAGCATGTGTGCTTGTGTGTGTGTGTGTGTGTGTGTGTGTGTGTGTGTGTGTGTGTGTGTGTGTGTGTGTGTGTGTGTGTGTGTGTGTGTGTGTGTGTGTATGTGTGTTTATATATATATATATATATATATATATATATATATAGATATAGATAT
>NC_091574.1:10046257-10051257 GCF_042767895.1 Penaeus vannamei
CTAACCAAGAGAAACCGACTTTTGATTTAAAGTCAAGAACATGGTTATCAATACTGTCCTTGAGTCTTGCAAGTTTTCTGCATTGTCTTTTGATTTCACGGTCAAGTAGTTTGTTACGTAACATTTATATTGAGACTACGGTTCCCGAGTGAAAAATCAACTACTGAAATTATCTAAAAGAATTATGCGGTTAACTGACAGAAGCCTTTGTAAAATCAACAAATGTGGACAAATATTTCCAAGAGAATATAAGTGATGAAAATACATTTGCTTGAAGAGTATTGTGACCGCGTCTAAAGCCAAATTGCAGTGGGTTCAGAATGCTTTTCCTTTCTAGATATTACATTATGTATCTTCAGTAACAGTTCAAATATTTTGGAAAATGGCAAAAGTCTTTTTTACAATTTAAGACCGTCGCGACGAAAATTGTCCAAAATACTCAAAAAAAAAAAAAAAAAAAAAAAAAAAATGTATGTATATATATATATATATATATATATATATATATATATATATATATATATATATAATCTAGTGGGCTTTGGCAATCCCGTGACGTAAAATGTTTTGCTACATATGTAAAAGTAAAGGAGTTATAACTAAATCTGACAACCCCCCCCCCCCCCCCGCCTCCCGACACGTCTGTGTCTGTGGAAATATACTCATTTTTTTTCTTCAGATTTTTTTCGTTCTATTTTGGCATTCTCTGGTAGCTAGCTGGCAACGCTGTTTACCCATCAGCTAATCGTCAAAACTAGGGCTCTGGGAGAGAAAACTCCACGAGCAAATCAAAGAGAAAGGTTGCCACCTCCTACCTCCACTACACCATATCGCAGACGTAGGCCCATATAACACAGGAAGGGGACACTACTAATTGCAGATGTTATTTTAGTAATTAATAAACGTAGTATGATCAGAAATACTTCTTAATCACAGCTGCAGCAGTTGTTTATACATTTAATACCTCATGTGGTCAGGTTAGACACTGCAAAGCCTGTGATGACATGCGATACTTCTACAATCATGTGCAGTTATTACCATTAGTACTTTGCAAAAAAAGAGGGATCATGTACCAGTTACATTTCAGAATACCATGTGAATGCCATAGAATGCAGAAAGATTGACACAGAGATAAGAATTCTAAAAAAAAAAACGAAAAAAAGGAAAAGTATCCTAAACTTCGGAGCCCGATATCTCAAAACTACACTTGTCAAGTTTTTAAAAATTCATCCTTAACTACCTGGGCAATTCTAAAGGGATTTGGATCATTTGCAAGCTGAATAAATTTGCGAAGTTTTGGTGAAAGCTGATTTTCATTTTAGGTAATAGAAGCCCATATATTATATCTATGTTCATACGACTGAACATTTAGAAAAAATGAATTCCCACTAAACTAAACGGAAATAAAAATTTCTGGTCTTCGCAAGTTTTAGGTATTGCTATAGAGTATAGGTGGTATTTTTGTTTATCACTTTATAAGTATGTACGACATATTAAAAAATCACGAAAATCCGATCATAACTGATGACCTTCGGTCTCGAGCGCGACGGCCCCCTTAACAGAGAGACTGCAATTTAATTTGCCCCAGAAATTTTATATTTTAGTACACTTACATCTGTTGTGTGTTGTATGTTCATGATTGGCAATACCATAGTTTAAGAAGATATTTGTTAAGTAATTAACAAGATTTCTGTCAGAACAAGATAGTTTATTGTTAAGCTTTGGAACAATATCTAAATTTTGGTTATTGCATTGCAAGGTAGGTGTGCTGCTTTTTAGAAGTTTATTCTTGATCTCTTTTTTCTAGAATTTTTAAGCACTAAATCTAAAATTACAGAAAAGTTGACGATGATAGCTTAATTTACCCTTATAATTTGTATTAGATTATTGCCATATTGCTCGCGGTAGCCGTGTTATTAGTCCTAATATGTGCATCTGAAATAGGTTACATTTTTATATTATTATTTAATAAACTACTAGTGATCTGAGGATTTCACAGCTTCTTAGGAGATAAATACTTTGTAAAGAGTAGTATACATAATAGTCTATTGGTTGTGCTTAGAAATACATCAAAGCTATCATTAAAAATCGGTGAACACAGAAGATCTGGTAAAGAGAGTGTGGTTTGAAGTGCTGTGAATCATAAACTAATCTTATGTATATCAAGCTATCTTAATAAATTTGAGTAATGATCAATCAGAAAGTGGTGTATAATGCCTGAGTAGGAGGATGGTATAAAGTTTGTCCAGATTTGATCTAATAGAGATGGATTACCAACACCACTGCTGTCCGGAGAGCTTGTAGGGCAAGAGATGTGAGGGAAGTAATTGAGAACCAGCAGTGCATTCAAGAATATGTTTGTAGACAGAAAATCTTTGACATTGCCTGCGTCCACAACTATGACATCGAACACCTGCTGCCATTTGAACAATTGGAAATCGGCTATCTATTTGATGAAGATGGTCTGATTTAGGGGCCCTCTCGACCCCCAAAATACCCCTTGGCTCCAGGACTATAAACATCTTGTAAACGCACGTGGTCGGTAAGAGATGGCGGATCTGGGATGTCCTTTCAGGGAATGATGTGGGCAAAGTGCCGTGAGTTGGAGAAAGTCTGGGTATTCCAAATTTCAAAGTATGAATTTCCCTTTCTTCCCTCGTCCTCAAATCCCTGTGAAACATCACGCCCATACAGATATTTAGGCCGATATAACTCGGAGATGAATTTGCGTCAGCTTAAATAAACCCTTCATCTAGGAGTTATATTGTACTTTAACAAGGAGGTTTCCATCTTGCAGTTTTCGGAGAAAATCAAAATTGCCGTTCACTTGACCATCAATGACTTTTTTGATGATAATAGGTTCATGTTCAAAAGCAAAGGATTATCATTCACACATTTAACATCCGCGGACACTGCATTCTCTGGTGGGTCATGGTCGTCTCTCTTCCTTGAAGAGAAGATGAGAGACAATGGAATCCCCTTTAATCCATCCGTAGGGCTCGCCCTCTGAGGAGCTGGTTGTCGCCGGAGCAGCCTGGACTTCGGGCTCTAGTGTGACTTCCTGGGGGTAGCCGAGGTAGCATCCATCCAGCAGGCCTTTGCGTATCTCTTGGGGCATGATCTCTTGTGTAACGACTACATTTAGTGCCTCTGTGAATGGTTGTTGGTTAGAAGCAAAAATAAATGTGCTAGACATCTAAGATCATATAGCACTATAGGAAAGTATATTATTAAAGGAGGGATGAAGGGTCATATAGCACTATAGAAAAGTATATTAGAGTAGGGGTTAAGGGTGATAGGTCGGCTATGGCTATGGTCGGCTTAGGTAAGGGAATTACATGTGTTTCACGTGTGTATCCAGGAAGGAGTGGAAAGGATATAGGGGATTGAGGGAGGGAGAATGTACGTATGGTTGAAGTTGAGGGGGGTGGGTTGGTTTAGGAGGGAGTAGGAGGAAGTGGTGTAGGGGGAGTATCAGTAGGAGTTTGGGTGTCGGGAGGATGGATATCGGCAGTATTTGGAGTTGAGGGGGATGCGTTGTGTTGGGAGGGAGTAGGAGGATTGATATCGGTAGTATCAGGAGGATGAATATCGGTTGTAGGTTGAATTGAAGGGGTTAGGTTGTGTTGAGAGGGAGTAGGAGGGAGGAGTGTAGGGGGAATATGAGCATGAGGGGGATGGGTATCGGCAGTCACTTCGAGTATGTAGGGAGCATGAGGTGTGATATTTTGATTCAAGCATATAGTTTTGGATATCTTCCATAGTTTCTGCAGTGGAGTTGGTTGGAGAGTTTTGTGGGACAAAGGTTTTCTTATGAGGGGAAGAAGAGGAGACTGGTGGCTGAGGAATAAAGGTAAAGCTAGGTGGAAGCGAGTGTGCAATATGTGAAGAAGGGGTGGAACGTTTAGTCTGTCTGCTGCGGGTAGGGTGGGGAGGGAGAGGGGATGGTGTTGGGGCTGTAGTTGAGATTGGAGCTGTGGTTGAGATTGGGATGTCTGGGTTTAGAGTAGCAAAAGAATTTTACTGGGGGAGGTAGAATATAGAAGTGGAACTGCAAGTGGAATTTCTCTGAAAGAAACTTATGGGAAACGTGATGGTTAGAAATATAATACCGTCCAATAAATTTCATTTCATACCGATGCACAGAGACGGCCCCATCGACGTTTAAGCTTACTCTTCCATTTTTAAACAAAAATGTGTTGCAGTCTCCTTCTAAACAGAGGCGTAGCTAGTTGTTTTTGGTAACGGGGATGTAATAGATCATTTAGAGTACAGTATTTTATAAATTTTTGGCCAATACTTGCATGAAATACAAATTTCAATGCTAAGCCCTACCATAAGCTACACCCCTGACAAATATATTATGAATTAAATGGCCATTTACACCTTTGCCGATAGTAAACAAGAAAAAAAAAATCATTTCAGTCGAAGAAGATCGTGTGATGGAAGCTGAAAACAATGACCCGTTAATGCATTTTTATGACATGAAGCACAAACATCAAGAGACCTGAGAGGGTTAATGTATATCAGTAGAGGTTCATACTAGTTTTAAAAACTTTCTTGGTATCTGCCCTGTTTTAATACACAAAATATTTAGGAAAACAAAGATTTTCCATTTCAAGTATGATGTCCAAGTCAAAAGGCCCTATATTTGAGACTGGTGTTAAATTTCACCATTGTTTGACCTCTGGTGACCTTGACCGTTGGTTTGAGTAGTCCTGCTTACATTCATCTTATAGCTTACTTCATAAGCTACAAAATGAGTGGTCATACACGACTATATGTGGTTTAGTTTAAAAGTTATTTCTATTCTTGTTTCCCCTACCCCAATTTTTTTATGCATCCGAGGGTGCTGAATTTTCAGACAAAACACTGAATAGCTCCATTACTGCCGGGTTTCAGCATGTCCACCCTCGCTAAAAAGATGTCCCAGGAGACCCCCTACAAAAATCAAGCGAGTGATTTAGGGGCCCTCTCCACCCCCAAAATACCCCTTGGCT
>NC_091574.1:10075321-10077821 GCF_042767895.1 Penaeus vannamei
TATGCCCAACTTTCAGAGCTAGCTCAAATTTAGTTTCCCCTACCCCCAAATTTATCGTTGATTTCCTACATCATGGCGATTTTCTTACTTAGTGCCATGTTTCAGAATGTCTACCCTCATTGTTATTGTGAATCATATGGCCTAGAGGAGCATATATAATAGTACTAGGTTGTCAGGTCACGTCGATAATCAGGTGATAATTCGTGGATTCCCATTACGGCGTTGAAGTTGTTATTTATGTGGATGAACACCGCTTTTGCCATCTTCCATTGTCGTGGGGGTAGGCTTTGTTTTATGATGGAGGCCTGGGACCAATTCGGCAGGTGGCCGTCGGTGTCTACTTGAACAAAGGCGCTTCTTGGGTCGTGACGTCGGAGAGCGCCGCGGCGTTGGTTTATTCGATGCTCGTGTAGTCCTCGTGCTGCCTCGCCTATGTAAACTTTATTACAGCAAGTAGCAAGTAGCAGACCTTCACGTGGTGCCCCTGTTACTCCACAAGGAAACCAACTGCCACACCACATACACCACAGGAACTCCAGGGTGGTAAAAGGATAAACCCTCGGCCCTCGGAGATGTCTCGATTTAGGATCATCAGCTTTAACGCCGAAGGACTCTCTTCTGTAAAGGCAGATATCCTAGGAACACTCCAAGCTGATGTCCTCTTCTTACAAGAAACCTACAGCTCAACGCCAATGAACATCCCTGGCATGTACCGTATGTCCCATTATTCAAGTCCTATTCATGGCAGTGCCATTTACGTCAGAGATCCATCCACCACAATGAATTTCTGTGATCTCTCGAAAAATGGGCTTGAAATCCTACAAATTGAATTGGAAAAGCTGACAGTGACATCAGTTTATAAACCACCTGCAGCCCCTTCGCCTGGCCTGGAAACTAAAATCTCAGAGCAGGTAACAAACCACATTTGATTATAGGCGATTTCAACAGCCATGACACCATATGGGGCTATAACCATAATAACAAAGACGGTCAAGAAGTAGAACTCTGAGTACTTAACCAAGACATCATCCTCCTCCATGATGCCAAAACAAAAACCATCTTTCCTGAGCGCCAGATGGAGAAGAGGGTACAATCCAGACCTAGCCTTTGTTACATCAAGGCACTCCAATAATTTCGAGAAATCGGTCCTAGATCCAGTACCAAGATCCCAACACCGACCAATTGCTGTAGATATTAGGCCCATCATAAGACCATACAAGGGCAAGCCAATAAGATTTAATTTTCGGAAAGCCAACTGGGACAAATTTACATTAGAGCTGGATGATGCAGTCAACAACATCAATGCATGTCTTGACAACTACGAAGTTTTCAGAAACCAAATATGGAAATCTACAACAGCGAGTATACCCAGAAGCTGCAGAATACAATACATTCCCTGCCTCACAGAACAAAGCAAGACATTGTATTCTGAGAACCAACAGGCTTATGAAAACGATCCCTTCGCTGAGAACACCATCGAAATTGGCGAAACACTGCTCAACCACATCAGCATTGAAAAGAGAGATCGCTGGCAGGAGCTTATCACAGGGATTGAAATGACACACACTTGTAAACAAGCTTGGAAAACAATCAAGAAACTCAACTCAGAGTCAAACACCAACTCTAGCATATCAGAAACTACACCAAACAAAGTTACACATCAACTCCTGCTCAATGGTAAGCACAACAAGAAGGAAAGGGGATATAAAAAGAAACCAAAAGACGATACAGACCAAATCCTGAAGCAGAGTAACACACAATTCCCTCCATTTTCTATTGAGGAGGTGGGCAAGGAAATAAAGACCATCAAACTTGTCAAAGCTACTGGAATTGATATCACAACAGAAATAGTACACCACTTTGGCCCGAGAGCTCAGGAGTGGATTACCAAATTGTTTAACAACTGTGTGACAAAAACAAAAGTCCCCAATGTCTGGAAAAAGGCCAAAGTTGTAGCTCTTCTGAAACCAGGCAAAGATCCTAAGTCCCCAAAGAGCTACAGACCAATATCTTAGCTTTGCATTTTATATAAATTATATGAGCGACTCATCATGACCCACATCTCACCAATCGTAGATGAGCAACTGTCTTGCGACCAAGCGGGTTTCAGACCTGGCCGTTCCTGCTGTGGACAGGTTCTTAACCTTACACAATTTATAGAAGATGGCTTCGAAAACCAACTTAAAACCGGAGCTGTGCTAGTAGACCTCTTCAAGGTAGCCAAAGTTGTAAAAAATGCAACAGTCGTCAAAATCCTGGAATCTCTGCTTAACATTCGCAGATTCATATATACCGATGACCTATGCATTGCCACACGGTCAAAATCATTTGAAATAATCGAAAATAGACTTACAGATGCACGAACAATACTCTCAGACTACTACAAACAATGGTTCCTAAATGCTTACCCTGGAAAAACACGTCTCCACCTTCCACCTCAACAACCGTCAAGCCAACCGAAACCTCAGTCTGGTGGGAGAATAAAGGATTGGAAAACACC
>NC_091574.1:10113224-10115724 GCF_042767895.1 Penaeus vannamei
CATCCAAGAAGATAGTGATTGTGCCATAGTGATTATTTATAATGGTTTCATCGACACATCATCGAATTCTCTCCACCATTGTTTCAGTGGCAGAGGTAAGGTCCAAGACCTGTCCCTTCACATGCTTTGGTTCTTGGGTGTTGAGAAGAGCGATCTCAGGGAATGTCTTAAGGATGTCAGCTATGTGAATGTCTGCCGCATTTGGCCTCCTGCGGGGATCCGGCATAAGCAGATATGCTGCAGTAGCAAAGATGCTGGTTTAAATCTAAGCTGTCACACAGTGGCTTGCTGCACACATTGTACAGTTTGAGGGGAAGCCCCTGGCAAGTGGATCTCAACAGCAAGAGATTCCACGCCATCTCCACAGTGCGGTGGGTCGGCTATTAAGGAGCATGGGATTGTTACTTTGACCAGGGTCATCAGGCCTCTAATGCCATCAAGGCTTGCAGAGCTGAAGACATGATGTCCTGAGAAGCGAAGAGTGCCCTTTGTCAATGTTTTATTATAGATTGAAGAATGGAGCTTTTTATGTTATAGCAACTTATGTTCCACTGTAGAATGCTTGGATTGTGTGTCATGATGGTCACTATGTCACTTATATTGGATTTATTTCCAGCCTCAGAAGCCCCAGTGCTGGTGGCATCTGACACATATAGATCCTTGTTGATTGAGGAATTTAGATCTCCCAAGTGTTGTGGTAGTCTAGCTGAGGTTCTACTTCGAATTAATGCACAGTGCATGCACTGCACAGTTACAGTCTGGTTTGGCAGATTAGCTGGGACTCTACTGGGAGATGTGGAGCCCGCATCTAATTTGCCAATTGGGCATGTTCAGGCTAATGTAGACTTTGACTGTACAGATTGGCCCTGGAATGATGCCTCTTGGCGCAGTTGGGACATTTGGCTACTGTGTCCCTCTGTCCTTCTTTGTGTACCTTCATGCACACTTCGGTGTCATGTGCCCTGCACACACTTTTATCTTTGGCCTTACAGTTGTCCTGGTGGTGCCCATACTTCTGGAATGAGAAGCACCTCAGTGAGAAACCAAGTAGCCCATCTTGGTTTTTTTTTTCTTGGGGGATCAGTGGCGTGATGCATACTCTTCTCCCGTCATTAAGTACTTTGGTTTCCTGCAGGAAACTCAGGGTGGTTTGATAATTGGATCCAACTATCATGTACTCATTTCTGGCAATCCTGATTGCCAATCGGATTTGCCTCTGATTCTCCAATGCTCTAACCAGTTAGTAAGCATTGTCAAAACCTTCATGTTTTAGACATATCTTGAACTTGGGGACAAGCCTGGTGGTTTCAGACTTTCCCTCAACATCTGTCTCCAGCCTAGGTCGTTTTCCACCACCCCTTCGGTTGGGGTTGGGGCCTGCAGGGGCATCTGGTTGGTCTGGTTCAGCTTATGCCTCCATCTGGCTTTGAGAATATGACTGAGAAGTCTGACTTCTCTCAGTTTGGGGCTGCAGGCCTGCAGGCCTGTTGTACTATTTTATGGACAGATTTTGATTTGGATGTTTTTACTGCCGTGTCCATTTTAGCAGGCCTGATATATTTGGGCTGTGTTGTTGCCTTCTTTGGGCCACCTGAAGCCTTGTAAGGCACAGGGTGAATCCCATAGTCTTTTCTTTGGTAGATTTGTCATCTTTATGGTCAGGCTGAGGGAGTTCTTTGTATTCAATTTGTTGGCCATATGGTTTAGCAGTTTCTTCAGCCTCTTGCACCCCCACCCACCACGGAGTCCAATAAGAGATAGCTATGCATTGGAACATATTCTTTAACAACTACAGGGTCGGTGAGAGGGTAAATGCAACCACTGTGTGAGGCTAAACAACACAGTGACTGCTTGGTCCTAGCCTCCCTAAGGAGACCCTGAGGAGACTAGCAGATTGACCTGATTGGGCCAGAATCAGGCCACCCATCTTTCTGGAATAGAGGACCAAAGAGGCATGTTGTTAGCCACAAGGTGTACTCATTCCCGGCATCACTCAACCTCCAGGACTCCCATCCCCACAGCGCACACGGTTGCCAATCACAGCAAACGTGTAGGTAGGTCAAAGAACCCCTAGGGAGAGACTAGAGGGGATGCAGACCCACTTAAAGGATAAGCATCATTAAAAGGAGCATTGCCTAATTCTTCCCAGGGGGCCAGTCAGTGGTGGAGGCTGCCTCAACGGGAGGAAGAGAAAGCAGTCAAGAGACCAGCCAGCCTGGGAAGGTGAATTCGGGTTTATTGAACTGAGAGTATGCCACCTCTATAACGGCCATAGCCCCTTCTTAGGGTGCTAGTCAGTGGGGAAGGCCGCCTCAACGAGAGGGAGATTAGCACGACTGGAAGAGGACTCTCATGATTTGTGAAGAGAGGATGCCACCTCTATATCGGAAAAAAGATCTTCAGAAGATAATTTAGTGACATGAATCATGTCAACTATGGGGTTATTGAGAGTGTGAGGATGCCATCTCATTATCGACTATTACCTCTTTCCAGGGAGCCA
>NC_091574.1:10133224-10135724 GCF_042767895.1 Penaeus vannamei
GAGTTACGAACAACTTCCGTTCCAGTAGGCTGTACGTTTGTTTGTATGTCATAGTAGGCCGTACAGTATGTTTTGATTGCTGTACAACCAGCTCTACTTTCGGACGTACCGGTATAAACAATACAGTAGTTTTCGATGGTTTTTAATGTGCTTTGAACAACCTTCAAATTCAGTACATAAAATGAAATTTATAATAAGTATAGGGACTGAACTTTTCACATGTTCCATAATCTTATCCTTGTTCATGAGTATTGTACCGATGGTAGAACATGGAAGAAAAACCCACAATGCACAAACTAGATTTATTGATGAAAGTGAGACAACAGTTTCGGAATCGTCCTCGATTCCATCTTCGGAATGGAGGACGATTCCGAAACTGTTGTCTCACTTCCATCAATAAATCTAGTTTGTGCATTGTGGGTTTTTCTTTCATATTATCAACAGGGCATTGTGTTTTTCATTGCAGCATGGTAGAACATATAGATTCATCTGGTATGAACGAGCAACGTCTGCTATCTTCTCACCGCACTCCACTCTTTTTATGATGTCCACTATTGTTTCCATCGTGATGGCCTGGCGTTTCTTAGCACTACCAGCCGCATCACCACAGCTTTTGCGCTTAACACCCGACATGTTAGAATGCTTAATAAGGTCAAAAACTTCGCAAAACAATCACAAAATTACAGTTTTCTGGAGAGCGCACAACACACGTTTGAATGAGACTGTGTGAGAGAGCTATTGTTTACAACACGCACTACTCTCACTCGCTCCTGACAACTTTTTTTGTATGTAATAAAGTTCGTAACTCGGGTCTGCAAGTAGGGGACCACCTGTATATATATATATATATATATATATATATATATATATATATATATATATATATATATATATATATATATATATATATATATATATGTCAGTGCAATCAAGAACCGGATGGGTTGGGCTTCACACCTAGGTATTGCAGCTGCCTTACTTCCTGGCTTCGCACCTTCCTTGCCAGTCCAAGACTTTCTCTTCTAGTGACCAGTCCTTCATCATGCCCGGAAGAATGGACACCCAAAGAATAGGATACGAGGCACCTCCGCCAACAGAACAAGGAGTCTTTGGATATAAGGACGTCTTGTCAGGCAGAGAGGGAAGAGAGCACCAGAAGCAGACCAAGACTTATTAGGAGTCACAGGGCAGGAGAACACTCTCCTCGCCTGCGCCCTCGGGGCGCGGGGTCACTCTCGGCGGCCACACCTTCACCTCCCGAATAAACCAGCAAGCAAAGTCCCCTTTAATTCACCACCACCTCCACGCCCCCAACTTCATCACAACTGGTGGCTAGCGGTGGAAGAACTTCACAATGCCGAACATTCTTGAAAGAAGCTCCTGCCGGTGTCTCCTCGCTACCAAGATCCATGTCACCCACACCATGTCTGCCACACTACGTCATGCTGACAACTCACGCCTGTGCTACGCTCCCGACGAAGGCGCTGAAGATGAATTCCCCAACCCACTCTCGCCAACCGACTCACCTACCTCGCCAAGTCTTTGTGAACCTTCGTCAGCACAAGCAATGAAATCAAACTTCTTCCCTACACCGATACTCTCTCGCTACTTTTAAGAGTAAGTTTACCTCTTCAGTGTCAGTTTAACTATTCGCCCTCCTTAAACCCAACCATATCTTACATGTAAGTTGCCTTATATTAACTACTAATTCTATATTACAAAATTTCTCACTGTTAATAATTGTTTTAACTCACAACGAAGTTACACACTGAGGTCACTGTGACCACTCACCTCACTCCCCCGCCCTAACTATTCTTTAATTGATGTATATTGTTGCGTTATTTGTGTCTTTCAGACTATCGTATTATTGCTGTCTTCAAACTGCATAATATGTGTTACTTTTTTTCAGAGCAAATAATTATTTCAATTTATTCAATTACCGTAATGTACCGATTTCCCCACATATATTATTTGTGTCTATTGTTGCGAATTTACAGTAATATTTGCTTAACTTTTCATGCTGTTTATTAGTAGTTCCTTCATTCCTGCTTGCGTTTCACTGACATTCTGTGAATTTATACATATAGTGTATTTTGAAAATTGTTCGCCTATTCACACATACATGTCCACCCTTTACTCACCTATTTGACCACTCTACACAAATTCACTCTAGGAGTATTGTACTAAGTACCATGTTTTATAACATTCTAACTTGCTTTAATAACGTCTACTCTCAATATTCGATATCATCGTTAGCATTGCTGGAATTTATGCTTCTTTAGTTTTAAGGTTTTGGTGAATATGTAACTTGTAACTAGCTTGATGGAGTCGAAATCTGTTGCAATAGGGGTTACGCATTGCAGACACCATGCTTTCTTATATAGGCTTATGTATTATCACAGCAACTTAGTTTTAAGCTGTTATGTCTACTGCGAAGAAATCGTGCCCAGACGCCGTTGAATCTGCTACGAAGAATTGCGCCCGCCGAATGTTGTTACTC
>NC_091574.1:10140724-10145724 GCF_042767895.1 Penaeus vannamei
ATACGTATCTTATTTTATCATAAATAGAATTAGTAGATGTGCAGGAAATTATCTTTATATTTAAAAAAAGGGTGACTGGCTGGATTGCTATAGGTTTATCATATTTAATTGCCGTTTAACAATTTATTAATTATATTCCACATACATCACTCGTGCCACAAGAAAATGTTCTGTGACTGTTTCTTTCGTGTTTATATCAAAACCATCACAAAATACAGAGAATACTTAGCTTTTGATTACATTTACGAATTCGAGGGGGGGGGGCGTCTACGGGAGCGTGCGTCCAGCCAGTCGTGAGCGTGAGCGTGAAGTCTCGCGCCCCTGAAAATCACACACAGGGGGCACGACCTAGAATGGCTCTGATTGGCTGGAGCTACACGCCCGTTAACCTGATTGGCCCACGCGAAATTCGGGGGCATATCTTTCAAAGGTAAAATAAAGTGAAATGAGATACTAAAAATAAAAGCGTTGAAATGTGGCAAGGCTAACACCTTAAAAAAAAACATCTGAGATAATTGATAAAATGAATGTATATATAGTAAGAAGCAAAACTCAGCGAGTAAATAAAATAGTTACCCCCAAAAAATAAAGATAAAATGAATTGCGATTCTTAACAGAGAATGGAAGTTAAGGAGGTATTTGTATATTTTCATGTTAGATATTTCCGTGTGTATAAACACGGAGCCAGGTGGACCTCAGGGTACACTACAGTATGTATATATGTATATATATATATATATATATATATATATATATATATATATATATATATATATATATATATATATATATATATATATATCACTGTCCCAAGAGCCGCCACAGTTCAGCAAGGTACCTGGTTTCCATCAGAGTCCACGAGTTGATGCAGAAGTCTTGATACTGGCGGGGCTGTGAACTGCCAAAGGAGGCTTAAGCATCGCTGTTCCCCTTTTCACTCCAGGCTAGCCAACGGTGTAAGCCGGAAGCGAGACAGCATACAAACCACTTAGGTTTCCACACTATCTATTTGCATCACACTCAGCGTGAAGTACCTCCCCACACACGCATACTCACATATATGTGCGTACGTGTGTGTGTGTGAAAATAAATATATCTTATCATCTGCCTGTATCAGTCTGCAGGACATAGGCTTCTCCTAATATTTTCCAGCTGTTCCTGTATTGCAGTTTTAGTTTCCAGTCTTGGCCCCCAAAGTTCGTTATTTTGCTACACCATTTTGTCATTGGTTTGGCCCACAGCCTTCTTATGATATCTATATCCCATTCTCATATCCTGCATATATGGCCTGCCCATCGCCTTCCTTTATTTGATATTGCAAATTATATCTTCCGCTTGGGACTGTTCCCTGATCCTTCTCGTCTTCATCCGACCTCTTAAACTGATTCCTATCATCAGCCTTTCCATTCCTCTTTGGGAGCATTAGTTATCTCTCTGGTAAATGCGTCGTTTCTTTTTAAACATAATGGCAAGAACCTCTTCTTACGGTACTGCAATCAAGCCAAAACTGATACGTTCCTTTATTTCATCTCCACAGCATGAGTTGCCATATATATATATATATATATATATATATATATATATATATATATATATATATATATATATATATATATATATATATATATATATATATATATATATATATATATATATATATATATATATATATATATATATGTGTGTGTGTGTGTGTGTGTGTGTGTGTGTGTGTGTGTGTGTGTGTATACATATATAAATATATATATATATATATATATATATATATATATATATATATATATATATATATATATATATATATAAATATATATATATATATATGTATATATATATATATATATATATATATATATATATATATATATATACATATCTATATATACATATATGTGTGTATATATGTGTGTGTGTATGTGCTTATATATATATATATATATATATATATATATATATATATATATATATATATATATATATATACATATATATATATATATATATATATATATATATATATATATATATATATATATATATATATATATATATGTATATGATAGATAAATATATATATAACTATATGCCTCCACAATTTTATTAAATATATATATATATATATATATATATATATATATATATATATATATATATATATATATATATATATATATATATATATATATATATATATATATATATATATATATATATATATATATATATATATATATATATATATATATATGTATAAATAAATATATATATATATATATATATATATATATATATATATATATATATATATATATATATATATATATATATATATATATATATATATATATATATATATATATATATATATATATATATATATATATATATATATATATATATATATATATATATATATATATATATATATATATATATATATATATATATATTGAGCTTGACTGATACTTTTTGACAACAGACTACACAGAGAGCTCCGCCAATTTATCGTGGTTCGCCGCGACAATTGGCCAGGCCTTCTCTTGTAGTAAGTGCCCCACTACCGCTCCCTTGGAGAGCGAGGTTACAAACCTGGTCTGGACCCTCTGGTCCTGGACATAGTTTGTGGCCACGCACCAAGGGCGACTTTTCGGTGCCTAACTCTTGCTCTCTCCTTCTGACCTCCTGGTGCAGCCTGGGCCTGCGGGAAACGTCGATTTCCAACATTCGCTTGGGCTGCGGTGACGTGATCACATCCCCCTTGTAGCAGGATTGGGGTGCAGAGCGTTTACCACACCAAAACTCCGAGTTCAGCCCACCCAGGGGGATCTCCTGTCCTGTGGTGCTGAAGGGTCGAGTGTAGGGAACAGTGCTTTTTTTTGAGGCCCTTCATAAGACCTCACCTTGAGAGCAGGTATAAGGATAGTCCCCGAAAGGGGACCGATCTGTTTTATACTCTCTCCATGACCACAAAATGAATCAGACTATGGCAGTCACCTTGAAGCCTTTCTAGGTCGCAGGGGGGCGAAAGAAAAACCAAAAGCAAGGAACCGAGCAAGGACAAGACAGAAACACCACCCACAAAGTCTGTCCATTCACACCAGACTGAGGGAAACCTGAACTCTCCTCAGAACTCCCTCAGTCAAGAAGGGGCTCTAGCTGAACCAGCCAAACCAGCTGCCCCCACTTCTAAAGGCCTTAAACCCCTGCAAAAGGGAGGCGTGAAGCGACGAAGGGTGGAAACTGACTCTTAAGAAGAGGCAGAGCACACCCCAAGTCGACTAACGCGGTTTAAGGTACCCCCACCCCCCCCCCAAAAAAAAAAAAAAAAAAAAAAAAAAAAACTGGAGACTTCGACAATGCATACCAACTGGTTAGGGCATTGGAGAAGGAAAGAAATGTCAGACTCTCAATCCGAATCTCTAGAGATGAGGGCATGATCATTGCCCCCAAAGACAAAGCCACCCTGAATTTCCTGCAGGAAATCAAGGTGCTAAAAGACGGGAGAAAAGTGTGTATCTCACCACTGACCTCCCAAGAGAAAAAGACCAAGATGGTGCTACTTGGTTTCCCACTAGGGTTCGACGTGGAGGTGATCACGTCTCTCCTACAAGTGGTGGAGGCTTCCCGCATGACCAAATAGAAGTCTCCAATCAGGCAAGTCCTGGTTATCCTCAAGGGAGCCCCAATCACCACCCTTGATCTGGGTAACTGGGGCTCATACAAGCTCAGGACATATGTGCCAGAGCCCTTGAGGTGCTTCACGTCCCAGAAATTTGGGCATCACCAGGCCAACTGCAAGGCCAAAGCCAAATGTGGTGTATGCAGCGAGGCACACGAAACAGAAGTGTGTATCAAGGCACACAAAGATGGCCAGCAGACACAACAGCCAAGTGTCCAAACTGCGCCAAGGAGCATCGTGCCTGGAGCCTGGCTTGCTCTGTCAGGAAACAGGCAGTTATTAAAAAGCAGGAGCAAGCCAAAAAGCGTCCTGACTTTGTCCCTGCGTCCCCAGGCACCTACGTTTGGGGTAAAAACAAAAGAGAAAAGACTCCCCGACCTCCTAAGAGGAAGGAGTCGCCCCCACAGCCAAAACTGGATACCTCTAACAGAGAGGAATTCCCCAAGCTTGCTAGTGGCAAAACCACAAAAAAGAACCAAAGGGAAAAAGGTTCAAAGACCACAGCAATGGTCCCCCCAGTAGAGGATAATCTTTTCTTTGACGAGAAAGATATGACTCTCCTGTTGAGTGCTGTAGTTTCTGCAGTAGCAACGGCCTTGGGGAGGACCAGTGAGGAGGCGGAGAAAGCAGTGCAGGTCGCAATGACGGCTATGACCCAAACTGTGGCAGCTCTGAAGGGAAGGAAGCTAGAAGCCTCCAAACCGATAACGAGCAGCGCTCCCCTCCCTAAATCCTTGGATGGCAAGCTAGCTTCGGGAGAAGCATTATGTGAAACCCCAGCTAGGCTGTCAGGACAGGCTGAAACTGTGCAGCAGAAGCCCCCACTGCAGGCCGAGTCTGTGCAGCCAAAGTCTCGTCCCTTGAAGCTATCCCGCCGCACTGTGGAGATGGTGTTGAATCTCTTGCTGTTGAGATTCAGCTACCTGGGGGCCCTATAAAAATATATAATATTTATAGCAAATCACTGTGTGAGAGCTTAGATCTGAACCAGGTCTGTGCTACTGCAGCACAAGACCGAGTGATCAAAGGGGGAGACTTCAATGCACACATAGCCATGCTGAATCCCCACAAAAGGCCGAACGCGGCAGGCATTTATATAGCAGAAGTGCTTGAGACGTTCCCTGAGATCGCTCTTCTCAACACCAAAGAACCAAGGCATGTGAAGGGAGGGGTCCTAGACCTCACCTTTGCCACTGCAACAATGGTGGAGAGAATTCGGTGGTGTGTCGATGATACGGTTACTAGTGATCACTACGGCATAGTCACCACACTAATGGATGCAGGTCCAGCCCAAAGACGACATCACATTCCTAAATGGAAA
>NC_091574.1:10163224-10165724 GCF_042767895.1 Penaeus vannamei
ATATATCTGTGTGCGTGTGAGTGTGTGTGTGTGTGTGTGTGTGTGTGTATGTGCGTGTGTGTACACACACACACACACACACACACACACACACACACACACACACACACACACACACACACACGTATATATATATATATATATATATATATATATATATATATATATATATATATATATATATATATATATATATATATATATATATATATATATATGTATGTATTCTCGCACTCTACGATGCTACCCTCACCTACCCGACCCACTTATCTCGCCAAGTCTTCGCGAACCCTGGTCAGCAAAGCCATGTCAACCTCGACCTTGCATCACCGATACTTCCTTGCTACTATTAAGAGTAAGTGTACCTTTTTAGTGCCAGATTAACTATTGCCCTCCCTAAACCCACCCACACCTTTCATATAAGATGCCTTTTTCTTAAGAATCTACTAATTCAATATTACAAAATTTCTCAATGTTAATAATTGTTTTAACCACTTACAAACGGTCACACATTGAGATCAGACGTGACTTATGAAGGATTTGTCCCAAAAGGAATGGGAATACCGAAGTTCCCCCCCCCCCTCTCTGTCTCTGTCTCTGTCTCTGTCTCTGTCTCTGTCTCTGTCTCTGTCTCTGTCTCTGTCTCTGTCTCTGTCTCTCTCTCTCTTTCTTACTTTACTCTACCTCGCTTCACTCTACCCACCTCTCTCGCTCTGCACTTACCCTTTTTGATATTTAGCTCAGTAATTTTAGGGGATTTTTAACTGATTTTATCTTGCTGGGTTTTGCTTTTATTGCGATCGTAAGGACATAAGTAATGAAGGTAATTTAAGTTACCTTGTTTTTCTTTTTCATTTTATGCTCTATGTGTTTTTTTTTTTTTTTTTTTTTTTGAAATAGAAACAAAGCATTTTAATTTGTATTTTCTGATTCCTCGGTAAATTTCCACACTATCAGTTATGAATATATTTCACCACTGAATGATTAAAAGAAAGTAAGCGAGAATTAAAGCAATTAATTGGAAGATAAAGTAAAATGCTTAAGTAAACATAAAGTATGGAAAGTAAATAAGTAATTGAAGGTGGACACTGGAAGATCCAAAGCAGAAAACTAAAGTTTTCAAGGTAATATTTAATGGCGGCTTGATTTCTGCATTAAGGAATTAACAGTTGAAACATAAATAACCTGGCTGAAATACCTTCTATCAGTCTCCTTATAGAGTGACTCCCCCTCGGATAAACCATGCTAACCAACATGGGAAACCCTCGAGTTATTGGTCCGATATACATTTCTTCATCAACACCCTATTCTATTGTTTCTCACCCTCTTCTACACGTCTCCTACTTTACATGCACCATACTTGTTCCTGGACGGACTAACCAGGTGGTGGCAGCGCTCTCGAAAAGATATCTCGAGTGGTTCGGATAAAGTAAAATGGATTTACAACGGTAACAACTCTCACCTCACTCCCCTCACCTCATTCCTCGGCCTTAACCATTCTTTGATTGATTTATATTGTTGTGTTGTTTGTTTTCAGTCTATCGTATTATTGATGTCTTCATATTGCACAGCTTGGTAGGTTTTATTTTTTTTTCTCTGAGCAAAAAATCGCACTTCAATTTATTAAATTATTGTTATGTTTCGGTCTTCCCGTGTATATTATTCGTTTATTGCAAATTTATGTTATCGTGTCTATCTCTTTTAGATGATATGTTTAATCATAATTACTTCATTATTGCATGTGCCCTCACTACATTCTTTTATACATATCGTTGTGTTCTTTGTTCTATTGAAAATTACTTCCTTTTTACTTGCCGTGGTAATTGTTCGTTTATTCACATATACATATGGATGTCCCCTTTACTCACTTATTTGACCACACAAGGAATTCACTCTAGGACTATGAATTGTACTAAGTACCATATGTTTTATAACATTATAACACTTTAATGATGTCTTTTCACAATGTGCGATATCTTGTCCTCGGTAACGCTAGAATTTATTCTTCTTCAGTTTTAAGGAATTAGTGAATGTGTAACATGTAACTGATGGTGTCGAAATCTGTTGCAATAGAGGTAGTGCACAGCAGGCACCATGCTTTATATAGGATTACATAGTTATTATCACCACAATTTAGTTTTAAGCTGGCATGTCTACTATGAAGAAATCGCGCCCAGACGCCCGTTGAATCTACTACGACAGAATCATGCCCGCCAAATGTTACTCGTCTTTACGTCATACTGCGCTCGAGATACACACGTTTACTTTTTGTTTAGGCTAAGCTGCCTACAAATTGCGCTCCGCCGCCGCGCTTACGTCTTTTACAGCGCCCGAAACGCTCACCTTTACTTTAATTTTAGGCCAAGCTGACTACATGTGTCCGAAGCATTATTACTAGACTATTTAGCCAAAGATACGGAATTCTTGCCTGCTAACTTTTCTCTCTACAAAATAATGGTACTCTATTGAACTCATTAATCCTAACAGATACTGAGTAATT
>NC_091574.1:10230724-10235724 GCF_042767895.1 Penaeus vannamei
AAAGATAAAAAGTGCACGGAGAAAATATGAAAGACAGGAAAAATACAAGAATTAGTAATGAATAGAAAGAGAGTTAGCAGCATAGGCAAAGTGAGAGAGAGATGGAGTGAGGAAGAGAGAAAGTCGGGAGACACACAGGAAAAGAGGGTGAGGGGGAGAAATAGTCGTCATAATCCCGAGGGCATTTTAAGATAGAATGTTCCTCATTAACTGGAGTCGCAGCGTTCGAATCAGGGCTCTCACATTGGCAGATCAGAGATTCCCTTGAGTTAGATGAACTATCCCTAGATTGAACAGAATGCCCCTGGATTTCACATATGCCGATTTTAAATTCTCATTCAAAAGATAACCTTTTTCTAGAATTATAAGGCAATGTTGGTGGTATTCTATTCTCAATCTTTATACAATAATATTATTCAGTACTTAAAGCTTTGGCCTAAGTAAAAGAATATAAAGCACTGTTGTCTTGAATCTTTTCTTGAATCTTGGAAATATATATATATATATATATATATATATATATATATATATATATATATATATATATATATATACATATTTTTCCAAGATTCAAGAAAAGATTCAAGACAACAGTGCTTTATATTCTTTTACTTAGGCCAAATATATATATACATATATATATATATATATATATATATATATATATATATATATATATATATATATATATATATATATATATAAATATATATATATATATATATATATATATATATATATATATATTTTTATGTATATATATATACATATATACATAATATATAAATATTTATATATATATATATATATATATATATATATATATATATATATATATATACATATACATATATATATATATATATATATATATATATATATATACATAAATACATATATACATATTTATGTATATGTATATGTATATATATATATATATATATGTATGTATGTATGTATGTATGTATATATGTATGATAATATCTGGCAATGAGTAAGAGTGGAGTCGTTCTTTTGATCAATGTCATTAAGTGCTAAAATTACGTGTCCAAAGTGATCTGTGATAGTGCTACACAGGAGAGAAAAAATCGTGAATGTATAGCGCATATAATCCAACCAAAATAGAAATAATAATTCATCTGATAACCTCACAAGTTTATAAAATGTATTATCGGACCATACGTACGCGGACATTTTAAACTAACAGGAGTGCCAGAAAGTGCCAACTAGGAATACTAGGATTCATTACAGTGTTAGAGAAGCTCATAAGTTCATCGAGAGTGCCTCAATATTCAGAATCAGTGAAAAGAAAATAATAATAATAATCTCCTCCCATGAAAAGTATACCAAAATACGAAAGCATTAGGAAATGATAAGCAACACCTGTGCCACAGGTCGCCGAGTAACAGTGCCAACCGCGCGGGCATTACAGTTTCCACTCAAGTAACTTTGCAAGGGAAAAGTCATCGGCCAGTATGTAAGTACAGTACATCACAAAATCAGGTAGGTTTAAAAATGGTTCCCATAAAGCGTAAAGCATTATCTGCCATTCGACAGAAGAAACGCCTGATAAACCAAGTAATAATAAAGCGTAATTCAAGCTTTGGCACCTCATATGAGCGCCAGACGCCGACCCCATGACCTGTGGTCAGCCGAGGCCGCACCCCGTTCGGCTTAGCAACAGCTAAGGAATGCGACGCCGCTCCGAAAAATTGCCAGATACAAAATCACCCTTATAACTCCCTTTATCCCAAACCCCATCCTTACCCCCTCCAATATCATCCTAAATCCTCCCACACCACCCGCATCCCTCCCTCAATTCCTCTGCTGGAACACTACAATTTAAGGACATTATAAAGCATGGGCTCATTATAATGGAGTGCGTGTGTGCGCCTGTGCAGACACGGTTCATACGTTCGTGCGCGAGTATGAGCGCGTAGGCACGAAAGCGCGCAGGTGCATATGTGCGCATATACATGCGTACAGGTTCATATGAGTGTAGGCGAGTTTAAATTCATGTGCGGATACATGGGTATGTATGCTACTGTTTGTCTACGTAAAGGCTATAAGCGTCCATATAGCTTTGTGATAGAGTACATTATATATGGGTATGTTCCGTGCTTATACATGAGGGTATACATGGGTTTAAAGGCGTAAATATGCAAATTTGTACATATGGTGTATATATTCATGTATGAATGTGTACATATACATGTGTATATAAGCATGTATATGTGTATGTGTATATAGGTATATATAATGTGCGTGCATATGTGTATGCGTGGGTGAATGTATAGGTAGACATATGGAGGTATTTATATGTGTATATGTATAGGTATACGTATATAGGTGTGTGCAGGATGTAGGAAGGTGGATAAATAAGTAAGTATATGTATGTATGTATGTACGTATGTATGTACGTAGAGGTAGTTATATGTAAAGCAAGTGCAGATATATACACATATATACAGGAGGGGGGGACACTAGTGTATGCTGCAAATGTATGTGCTCATACACGGATGCGTGAGCACATGCAGGGATAGATACATGCGTATGTATAGTGATATGTAGGTTTGCGAGGCATGCAAAAAGGGGTGTTTACATATACACGGGTGAGTATACACTCATGTATACTCACTCACTTATCAATAACATATAACAAGCTCATAAAGGGACAGGCGATGTGAACATATGACTAGGTCAGACTATGATGGACATGTATGTAGTTATTTATAACGTAAGAATAAGTATCCATATCCATAAGCATAAGTACAAGAATAAAGGTGTATGCTTGCATATGCATATGCGTGGGAATGAGCATATGCGTAGTACTTGGAGCATGTGCGGGAATGAATATGTCTGCATCAGGTGCACATACGCACAAACGAAGTTAATAAATAAAATAAAAATCAAACATATATGCACTTCTAATAATTAACCCCAGCTCACGGGAGTAGTGAGCCGCACTGCCGCTCCTAAGTCCACACCAGGTAGGACCAAATCTGCTGGGGGGACTTATCAATGGCATTCCGGCTAAATTACCCCCCTCCCACCAAGATACACCTAAGCCAGTAGGTGGGAGGTAAATCGGCTGTCCACCTCCCAATATAAAACCCATGAACTTACAAACAAAGAAAAGGCCCTCATTCCCCGGAGGCGAAGGAGACCCTGGTTACGGAGGCGATCAGGATCGCTCCGGAGCAGAGGGTGCTAAAAATATCCGGGTAAAGACAGGCCGCCCCACGTTGATGAACCTTTGCACATACAATATAAGGACCATGGGAACTGAATCCGACTTACTAGCTTTACTAGAGGAACTCTCTTCCATTAAATGGGATGTAGTAGGACTCTGCGAAGTTAGAAGACTAGGCGAAGAGCAGAAGTTAATAAATGAGGGACACGTGCTCTATTGGAGAGGAAAACTTCTGTGTAGCAAACAGGAATTAGGGGTAGGATCCTTAATACACAAACGCTTAGAAAAGAACATCGTAGAATTCTATAGTGTCAGCGAAAGAGTGGCTTCTGTAACAATAAAACTAAACAATGGTACAACTTAAAAATTATTCAAGTCTATGCTCCAACCTGCAGCCACACTGATGAAGAAATAGAGAGCTTCTATGAAGATGGTCATTTACCCAGCGAGGGAACAAAAACCCATTTCACAATAATCATGGGGGATTTTAATGCCAAAATAGGTAAAAAGACAGAGGGCGAAACCGCAGTAGGGAACCATGGGACAGGCACTAGAAACGAGAGGGGACAAATGCTAGTCGACTTTGCGGAGGCTCGATCACTCAGTATCATGAATACATTCTTCGAAAAAAGACTAGAATGGAAGTGGACATGGAAGTCGCCTTCTGACGGCAAAAACGAAATTGACTTCATAATTTCAAATAGGCGCGATATAATAAAAAATGTAGAGGTTATAAATAAAGTAAATGTAGGCAGCGACCATAGAATGGTGAGAGGCGAAATTAAAATACATCTCAGAAGGGAAAGGAACAAACTAAAGTGTAAACCACAGCCAAACTTGGCTAACTTGAGGATCAGAGCAACAGAATTTAGCCTAAACATCCAAAACAGATATTCACTCCTCCGCGACGAAGATCTCAACATCGACCAAATCAATAAACAGTTCAATGATATAATAAAAGCTACACTTAAAGTAAGCGGCAAGATCGACAATCGAAGCTCCAGCAAGCTCTCGGTAGAAACTAAACAGCTTATGCAAAAACGTAGAGACATGAAAGTATCGTCAAATAGGGACAAGATAGAATTGGTTGAACTAACAAAGACCATAAATAAAAAGAAGAGGGAAGATGTACGGAAATTCAATACTCAAATAATAAATGAAGCAGTGATTTCAGGTACCAGCATGAAAGCAGCTAAAAGAAGACTAGGAATGGGGAGAAATCAAATGTATGCAATTAAGAAACCAAACGGAGATTTAACATATAATAAGAATGAAATCATCAAAGTAGTGGAAGACTTTTACAGGGATCTATACAACTCAAACGAACAGCCACAAATAGAAGCAAACACGGTAACTAGAGACGTACCTAATATCACAAAATAAGAAATAAAAAGAGCACTTAAAGGCATGAAGAGAGGGAAAACACCAGGCGAAGACGGAATTAGTATAGACCTCATATTAGATGCAGGAGACATCGCAACAGTGAAACTAGCTAATCTTTTTAACAAATGTCTTCTCAGCGGAAAAACTCCGAAAGCCTGGAAAAATACAACAATTATCTTGTTACACAAAAAAAGCGATAAAAAGGATTTAAAAAATTACCGACCCATAAGCCTCCTTTTGGTTACTTACAAACTGTTCACGAAAGTCATTACAGCTCGCATTTCTGACAGTCTGGATTCCAGCCAGCCTAGAGAACAGGCAGGCTTCCGCAGCGGATTCTCAACAACAGATCACATCCACACGCTCACCCAAATAAGAGAAAAAGTAAACGAATATAGGAAACCCCTGCGTATGGCATTCATCG
>NC_091574.1:10285724-10295001 GCF_042767895.1 Penaeus vannamei
ACTGAATGACTGACCGACTACCTGCCTAACTGACTGACTGACTGACTGACCTCGGGCCCTATTTCTCTCTGAGAGAGTAGAGAGAGTACTGATAAAATCTCACACCTGAAAAAATATCATCCTTTGGAGATTACTTACTAGATGTCGTTCGGAATTTTGCTTCTGTTAAAAAGTTCTTAACGAATTCAGTACGTTTCGCTCATTCTCAGTTCATATCCTGGCAGTGTTTATTCATAATTATTATTATCTTTCACCTATTATCATTATCTCTTTATCTACGATTATTAACTTTTTGTACACGTTCTTTTTCTTCTCTCTTTCTTTTTGGGCGTTCATGATGTCACTTTTTTATCCAATTTGCAGAAAGGAGTACAAAGTTTTGAATCAAATTGGAGAAAAAAAACATATAGATAAAAAAGTAAATAAAATAAACAGATAAAGATGATCACATAAACAGATGAAAAAAAAATCCTAACCATATTCACTGCCTTTAAGAGCCGCTTGCATCTAGAATTTCGTAATAGATATAGTGAAATATATATGAGATATGTGATATAATAATAGCAAGATATATGATACTACAAGATATGATGTTACAAAGATATATGAGAATATAAGAGAAGTAAATGATAGTAAATGTATATAAGAGTATACGATCTGATAAAAGTGAAATATGTGATAATGCATAATATGAAAATGGAAAAATATAAATCTTGAACATATGTGTAATAAGATAATAATAATAATGATAATAATAATAATAATAATTATTATTATTATTATAATGAATATATAAAAAAATCAATTAATGATATCCAGGCACAATATGCCTTTAAAAAGATGTGATCCATACAAGAACTTAATCAAGCATGAATCATAACAACACGGATTTCCTCTTATTAAACGGACCTTAGTACTTATGAGCTGGTTTTATTTCAAAAGATTGTAAAAGTCAGACAAAATGCTGCACTTAAAGAGAAACTGTTTAGTGATTATAAAGCAAAAAATTAATAAAACCAGCTGAAATATATATATATATTTTTTTTCTGGGTAAATGCGAAGAAGTGGTTTTCGATTTTGTATTTTTTTTTTTTTTTATAGAAAATACATTTAAATCATTGAAGGACTGACTGATACTGAACACACACACACATGCACTCTCTCTCTCTCTCTCTCTCTCTCTCTCTCTCTCTCTCTCTCTCTCTCTCTCTCTCTCTCTCTCTCTCTCTCTCTCTCTCTCTCTCTCTCTCTCTCTGTCTCTGTCTCTGTCTCTCTCTCTCACACACACACTCGCACACATACACTCGCACACAACTACACACGCACACACACACACACACACACACACGCACACACACATACACACACACACACACACACACACACAAACAAACAAACAAACACACACACACGCACACACACAAACAAACACACACACACAAACAAACAAACAAACACACACACACAAACAAACACACACACACATACACACGAACCTTCATCCACTATTTAAACCTTCAAATCCCAACCAACTTTCATTTCCTCCGAATAAAAAACAGCATCAATTAATCGCCATTTTATATCCTCTAATCACCACCGTGCAAATAAATAAGGTCAAGAAAATTATTATGCAACGAATTTGCAACACGAGCAGTAAGGGCTTTGTTGCAAGGCGATGTGTAGAAGGATAACAAGTTGCAAAGTTATCGTAGATGGATCCGCCAGAGGTGGGGTGGGGGTGAGTGGTGAGGGTTCTCTGTGTTCCTCTTGTTTTAAGTTAGGTTGGGTTAAGTTAAAGTTATGTAAAGTTAGGGTTTAAGCTAGGTTAGGTTGGATTAAAGTCATGTTATGTTGGGATTAAGTTAGGTTAGGCTGGACTGACGTTAAGTTGGAGCAAGTTGGGTTTGGTCGAAGTTAGGTTAAAGTTGGGTTAGGTTAAGTTGGTCAAGGTAGGTTAAGTTAGACTAAAGTTGGAGCAGGTTAAGTTAATGGACGATTAAACTATGGTAATTTGTAGAGTGAATGCCATATAAAACACTATAAAACATGAGTAATCCAGTTCGTGTAGAAATGCAATAAACGATTCACTTCTGCACAATACAGGTCGCAAATAATACAATAAAGAATTATCACACCACATCACAACACCATAGAATTAAGCACTGTGTTTCATTAAGCACTGTATTTCGCAAAGAGTAATTTCACTGTAGATCGAATGATAATGAAAATCACAAAAATTCGGCGCTAAGTAAACACCATAAAAACAACAAATATATAATAGACAAAAAAAAAAAACAGCACTAGATGACACTTAAAAACCACACACATCACTTCACATTCCTTCTAAATGCAGAAACGCAATAAAATAAACAAATGAACAAATAAATGTTCACAATTCCCACCACTCAAATAACAACATAAAAAAACACTTCACAACAACAACAAATTACCACGCCATTAACACACCACCAACAATAACCCACTTCACAACACAACACACAGCCAACACCACAACCCATAACACACGTCCACAACCCGAGTCACTCTCCTCCCACATATAAACACAGGACTTGCAAGGCCTTTCCTACCAGCTCTCTTTTCGACCACACGCGAACACTGGTCACCGCGCATCGAGTTGGTGGCGGACAGGGCCACAGTGGCGCTTGTGATAAGCTGTAAGTGCCACTTGGTCAGTCAGGCTCTAGCCCCAGCGCCCTTCCTCCCTTCCTCCCTTTCCCCTCTCCCCCTCTCTGGTCTCCTTCCTGCTCCCCTCATCTCTCTTTTCTCTCTCCCTTCTCTACTTTTCTTACTTTTCTTATCTCTCTCCTTCAGAAAGAAAGAAAGAGAGAGAGAGAGAGAGAGAGAGAGAGAGAGAGAGAGAGAGAGAGAGAGAGAGAGAGAGAGAGAGAGAGAGAGAGAGAGAGAGAGAGAGAGTGGAAGAATCACAAAAATGTTGAACATACCTAAGGAAAGATAATAGAGAGAAAAGACAGTAATAACCCTTTATTTAGAAAATAACAAACACCGGGGAATCCAAAAATACAAGTCATCATTAAATACACAACAGATATGAAGAAGCTATGAATAATGATCATAATATTTATTTAAAAAGCGCTCTTAAGCTCAAATGGAAGATATAAACCAACATTATGGCCCGATATCCACGTTCCAAGTAACGTGTATTATTTTCATTGCAAACAGCGATGTAATGTACAAAGTTCAATACACTATAACCTTGTACTTTTCTTTCTTTCTTTCTTTACTACCGGATGTTGTAACATTGAGGGTACAACGTGAGACAGAATAACAAGAACTTAAAAGAACTCATAACAGGATATGAATAACGTGGACTTAATATAGACACAGAATAACAGGAAATAACAGGAAGGGAATAACGTGAACTTTATACCAGAGACAGAATAACGTATAAATAACAGGAAAAGAATAATGTAGGAAACATAGAAGAAAGAGAACTTATAACTGACATAGAAAAATAGGGAATTTATGATGGACACAAAATAACAAGAATTCATAACAGGAACAGAGCACCGTGATCTTAGAACAGAGACAGAAGAATGTGAACTTTTAAGAGTTACAGAATCACTCACAGCAGAACTAACATGAACTCAGAACAGAGACGAAACAACAGGAACAACAGAGAGAATAACAAACCTGATAATGACACCTTGAGGCTATAGGCTTTACCTAATATTCTTATATATCATTTACATTATAGCATTTACCTTATTAAAATCTTCACAATACAGTGGTTAATGGTTAAAAACGAAATAAATGTGCGAGACATCTAAGGTCATATAGCACTATAGGAAGGTATAGTAAAGGGTGATGTCAGGTGATAGTTGCTATGCGTCAACTATCTAGAGTAATGGAAAGTTGAAGATGGGTAAGGGTGTTGATGAGGAAAGGGTTATGGTGGTTTAGGTGAGGGAATTAGATCAAGTGAAGGATATTTATGCGTCCGAGGAAGGACGACAGGTTGTTATAAGAAGCAAGGATAGGACGTAGGTCTGGTCTGTGAGAACGGAGACCGCGAATATTCCAGTGTAGGAGAGCTATATCTTAGTTGTTTTATGGGTGAAAGCGTCAGTACGTGTTGGGGAATCTGGGGGGAAAGAGCTAGCGGGTGTTGTGACAGGAGTGATTCCCGTGTGTAACCGGGAGAGAGTGGAAAGGATAGAGGGGATGGAGGGAGGGAGAATGTGCGTATAGTTGGTGTTGAAGGGGGTGGGTTGTGTTGGGAGGGAGTAGGAGGAAGTGGTGTGGGGGGAATATTAGTGGTAGGAGGATGGATATTGGAAGGATGGATAGTTGGAGTTGAAGGGGATGTGTTGTCTTGGGAGGGATTAGGAGGAAGGGGTGTAGGGGTGCTATGAGTAAGAGGGGGATGGATTTCAGGAGGATGGGTATCGGGAGGGTGAATATCGGTGGTAGACGGAATTGAGGGGGTTAGGTCGTGTTGAGAGGGAGTATGAGGAAGGGGTGTAGGGAGGATATGAGTAGGAGGGGTATGGATATCGGCAATCACTTCAAGTGTGGAGGGAGCATGAGTTATGGAAGTTTGTGTCTCAAGCATATAGCTTTGAATGTCTTCCGTAGTTTCTGCAGTGGAGTTGGTTGGAGAGTTTTGTGGGACAAAGCTTTTCTTATGAGGGGGGGGGGGGGGGAAGAGGAGACTGGTGTCTGAGGAGTAAAGGTAAAGGTTGGTGGAGGTGAGTGTGTGGTAGGGGAAGAAGGGGTGGAACGTTTAGTCTGTCTGCTGCGGGTAGGGTGGGGAGGGAGAGGGGATGGTACTGGGGCTGCAGTTGAGATTGAGGTGTCTGGATTTAGAGTGGTAATGTGTGTGTTTGTGCGCGGCAGTTTGATCTGTTATGACCGGGTTGGGCACAGAGGGACCATCGGTCTGTGGAGCGGCAGTGTTTGACAGGATGTCCAAATCGCCAATTTTGACATTGACGGGGAGGAGGTTGGTATGGTTGAACAGGGAGCGATTGTCCACCAATGTAGATACGAATGGGAAGGTCATGTGTACTGAAAGTAATTTTGGCAATATTGGTGGGTTTTTTTCGATGACCTCTAGGAGGAATGGAGTAGCAATGTACTGATATCACGTCCTGGTCTTTGAGGCAGCCAAGCAAGTCTTCTCCACAATCTGACCAATCTTTGGTATCGACTGGGCAGTTTGCTGGGGAGATGAAGACAGTTCCGGTACAAGTATTAAGGGTTGAATGAGATACTGCAGAGATGGGGTTGCCAGAGAGATCAGTTAGTTTTGATAATGCTATAGCCTCAGCTTCAGATCTGACTTACGAGACGGGAGCGATCGCGTCGGGTACGGAAAGGGACTCTGCCTACATGTTTTTGGAGACATTGTTGGAAGAAAAGAGTGTTCTCTGAGTAAGGAGCTGTATGGGGATCACGAAAAGTCGGTCCCATTTAGCTGGGCTAAATAATTGAAGATATTTGTAGGGTTGGTGGTGGTAGAAGGGCGGGGGCGTGTGGAAGCGGGAGTGTTGTTGGGGGGGGGGGGTAGTATTACAGAGAGATGGAGAATAAGGCTGTAAGGGGGGCTGGGGTGTTTGATGAAGAAGGTTATAGGGGTAGAGTTGATGAATTTGAGGAAGTTGGGAGGGGTAGGAATGTCTTCTGGAGATTGAATCTCTGCTTGGGTGGGTAATGCTATAGCAATGGATTGGTATCCTCCATGGACTGGTATCAATTATTTCTTTAAGGAGCTTTTGGGTGTGGGCTGTGAGTGCCCACAGGTATGGCTGGTGTGCTGGAGATCGACGGGGCTCACCCGTCGGCTAAGGCCTGGGTAGGCCTGGTTTGCTGCTTGCCGTGTCTTGCTCGGCTGGAGGATCGTGAGTGATGAACTGGGGCCGGATGCCGGAGCTTAAGTGGGTCTGAGCTGTGCCAACCACCCGGGAACGAGGGGAGCCTGCGGTCCAATAGGCGAGCCGTGAGGTGTCCGTGGTCAACCAATCAGGTCTCGGTATGCGTCGTCGAGAAGCTGCTGATGGTGAAGGCGAGAGGACAGGCTGTGGACCTGGACCCAACCTGGGGGAAGTATGCTGCACTGCAGGTTGCGGGGTCGGCTACAATGCACTAGTAGGCATTGAGGAGTGGGTAGTAGATTCAGTGTTCGGAGTTGTGGTCAAAGGAGAGCCTGGGGTCGGGGAGCCGGTGGGGCTATTTGATGAAGGGGCAAGCCTCATTGCCCCTAATAAGGGTATTACATCTTCATTACTGACCATGGGAAGCCTTGATTATGTAAAGGGAAATAAACAGTCCACCCCCCCCCCCCCAGTGCCCTGTACGGGGGTATGGGCTAGACAACTAAATCAGGGGAACAATAAATGAATTATGCAATAATAAAACTAAAAAAGATAGTACAACTAATTCAGTATTCTATAACAACCAAATAATAGATGCTCCAGAGCAAATCTCTGACGCTTTCAATTACTATTTTTCTAATGTCGCCCCAGAGCTTGCGAGTAAATTGTCATCCCCACAAATCTCTCTCAAATCGTTTCTCCGAGGAAATTATCCAGATTCTATGGCAATACCTGTGATAACGCATATCAATACAGTCAATGCCATTACATCGCTGAAGAATAAGAAAGGGCACTTTGATGAAATACCAGTTAATATAATAAAAGAAAACAAAGACATGCTCTCGAAGCCCCTCACAATTTTGTTTAATCAGTCAATTTGTACAGGTGTCTTTCCCGAACGGTTCAAACATGGAAAAATTATTCCACTTCATAAATCAGGAAATAAATCAGACTTGCCAAATTACAGACCAATTTCTATATTACCAATATTTTCAAAAATTTTCGAAGCTATAATGAAAAAATACTTGATGTTATTTCTCAGTAAAATGAACATTCTAAACGACAAGCAATTCGGATTTAGACAACTTCACGAGGCTTATGAAGTGGTGCTTTGGTAGTGGAAGTTCGTCATCTACCATGGATCCGGTGACCCTCTCGTCTGCCCGCATAGCTCCATCTGTGGGTACTTTTGTAAAAAGGGATTTAACGTCAAAACTAGCCAATATTTTGTTTTTATATACAGAACCCTGCAGACGTCTGATGAGGTCCGCAGAGTTCTTCAGGTGAGAATCACTGATGACTCCCATGGCGGTGGAGAGGGGTTTTGCCAAACACTTGGCCAAACGATGGGGAGCGCTGCCATTGCCAAAAGTAATCGGTCTCATCGGCACACCTGGCTTGTGTACTACCTTCGGGAGACCTCTCATGGACGGGTTGCGGGGGGCCTCCTCCAGCAGGTGAAGTAGGCCTTTCCCTCTAGCCGACCGCAGAAGTACGTCCCTCGCCTTCTTCTTAAACCTGGCAGCTTCCATCTTCCCCTCGCCTTTCGTCACTTTCCTGTAAACAGAAGCATCGGAAAGTAAATCGTTCATTTTACATACATAGTCAGTCTTATCCATAACAACAATACCCCCACCTTTGTCTGCCTGGGTGATGACGATGGTCACGTCGTCGCGTAGGCTCTTCAACGCAGTGACGTACCTGCGAGGGATCGCCGGGGGGCGTGACGACGCATCGGCAACACAGCAGGCGGTGATCCCTTGGATGAACCCTTTGTCGACATCACTGTCGGTCCAGCGGTGGTTCGAGACAACGTAGTCGATAAGGTCCTTGTTGTCCAGCCCGGTGCTGAATTTGAGTCCAAGGGAGAGGGCTTCTAGTTCCGTGTGGGTAGGACGTTTGGAGGACATGTTTCTAAGATCACTACGTCCAGCTTTTGACCATCTGCTCTTACTGCATATGCGGTAATTTCTCATGATGTTTGCATCGTTGAGCATGATCTTCCTGTTGCAGTTGGAGGACCAGCCCATGGGGAAGGTGTTCGCCCTCGAGTTCGTTCCGGAGTTCATAGAGTCGATGTTGAAGGGTCCTAATGGCCTCCACAAGGAAGGCCCAAGCTTTTTCAGGGAATGGATGCTCGCCGGATTTAAACTGACTCGGAGCTGAAGGTGGCAACATTTGCTCAGCCAAGCAGTCCATCGGGAAACAATGTCGATTCTTGACACTCTGGATCTTGCGTCTTGTGCAGAAATCCCGGGGAGGGGCAGTCCGCTCGCCATGGTAGATGACGAACTTCCACTGCCAAAGCACCACTTCATAAGCCTCGTGAAGTTGTGTGTGGACTTCGGCTTCTTCGAGTTTGCTGGGGATGAGTACCAGCAAATCAGCGGCTTCGCCATGGGGTCCCCGCTGAGCGCTGTCCTGACCTGCCTCTTCATGGAGACGCTGGAAAGGGACCACTACAGGGATATAATCGGCAGGCACTCAACTTGGCTTCGTTACGTAGATGATGTCCTCGTCATTGTCCCCAGAAGGTCGTGTCTGCACCATACGCTGACGCGGCTGAACTCCGTCCACGAGAAAATCCAGTTCACCGTGGAGGAAGAAGAGGATCAGAAGTTACCTTTCCTGGACACTCTGATCCATCGGGGTGATGAAGACCTATGTTTTTTCTGTATACAGGAAGCCGACCAATAAAGATGATTATATCCATTATTACTCCGCACACAGCAATAAGACGAAATCTGGGGTTGTGATTGGGTTCTTCCTCCGGGCACTGAGGATTTGCAGCCCTGAATTCCTTGAAAGTGAAATTACATATGTAATTGATTCTTTTCTGAAACACAAATACCCCAAAGGTCTCCTGCTGAACCTCAGAAAGAAGGCGGAGAACATACTTTCAAAATCCAACCCCGTGATGTCTTCCAATTTTCTCGTATTACCTCCATGTAATCTCTCCCAGGCGATCAGCAAATACTTTGGCAATACTATGAACATCGCCAGCACATCCGGGGTAAAGATACATGACCTAATACGAGAAAAGAAACAACAGAAAAGCAACACCGACAGTGCAGTATACCGCATACCCTGCCGCGATTGCGATAAGGCATACTATGGTGAAACTGGACGTGGCTTTAACACCAGGATCTACGAACATCGCGCCGACGTCCGTCACCATAGAACTTCCAACGCCATGGTGGTTCATGCAGATGAAGCTGGACATCTACCGAACTGGAAAGAAGCTGAAATAATCCATGAACTGTATTATTTATTCTGTTTTTTTTTTGTGATTTGTATTCATATTGTAGAGTATTTACAACTTTTACAGTTATCATGTTCGTCATAATCATTGAATGTAATATTTATCTTCATATTGATTAAGCTGTCCTAGTGATATGTTTTAAGCTGTTACATTCATTTAG